>NC_064420.1:52370000-52472500 GCF_023375975.1 Astyanax mexicanus
ATGGCGGCGGGCAGCGTGACCGAGCTGGCCTTCAGAGTGGCTAAAGGAGAACTGAAGGTGTGTTCTACACTCATAACCACACCCCTCCCCCTCCCAGCATGAGGGGGCGGGGCTAAACTGCTGTAGGCTGAATGGGCGGAGCTTATCAACAATAAACAGAATAGTAAATAAAATAACATTGCTGTTCCCGTAAATGAGCTGCTGGAGCTCCTTCACAGCGTCAACCAGCAGCTCAGTTTCCTCTGCTGAGAAGAGTTTGTTGGACACGTCCAGGTAGCTGCACCGTTACAATAGCAATCCACCAAAGACAGAGCTCACCTGATCTACTCTTAAAGAGAATGATGGGCTCTTAAAGAGACACTCTGATTGGTTTATTATTTAACGTTACGCTCAAAATGAACCACACCCATCATTAATTAAGAGAATTAGTACATGACTTTTTGTGCGTTTCGAGCCGCACAAGGTTTACTTTTCCCGTCGTTATGATAGCAAAGACACACTGCCACACCCTAAATCAAGCTGTAGGTTTACGGCTTGCCTACAGATCACTATAGAATAGTGTGTGTGTGTGTGTGTGTGTGTGTGTGTGTGTGTTACACTGTGTGTGTGTGTGTGTGTAGCAGGTTAATAACACACTGTTTTCTTTGCTTTAGAACGGTTTTGCTGTGGTGAGACCACCAGGACATCACGCAGACCCCTCTAACCCAATGTAAGTGACACTCTGTGCGTGCGTGCGTGCGTGCGTGTGTGTGTGTATATTTGTGTGTGTGTTTGTGTGTGTGTGTGTGTGTGTGTGTGTGTGTGTGTGTGTGTGTGGGTTGATAATGAAGGTTGGATGTTATAAAAGCTGATTTATGATGCTGTTATTAACGTACTGGAGCTGCTGCTTTGCAAATTCCTCTCACACACACACACACACACACACACACATTCACTGTTACACACACTAACACCCACATTGTACACACACTTCAACACATCCTGCTCTCATTCCTTCTCTCTCTGTATAGAGATGGTTTAGAAACTGTCTAAACGTATAGATAATAGTAATTTATAATATATATATATATATATATATATATATTATATTTACTTATATATATAAGTTGATTTTACCAAATTAAAAACCTCTGGAATCTAATCAAGAGGAAGATAATTTTTTGCACCAGGAGTAAAGCAGCATAAAGTTATCCAAAAGCAGTGTGTAAGACTGGTGGAGGAGAACATGATGCCAAGATGCATGAAATTAAAACTGTGATTAAAAACCAGGATTATTCCACCAAATATTGATTATTTCTGAACTCTTAAAACTTTATGAATATGAACTTGTTTTCTTTGCATTATTTGAGGTCTGAAAGCTCTGCATCTTTTTTGTTATTTCTGTCATTTCTCATTTTCTGTAAATAAATGCTCTAAATGAGAATATTTTTATTTGGAATTTGGGAGAAATGTTGTCTGTAGTTTATAGAATAAAACATCAATGTTCATTTTACTCAAACATAAACCTATAAATAGTAAAATCAGAGAAACTGATTCAGAAACTGAAGTGCTCTCTTCATTTTGTTACAGAGCTGTATATATATATATATATATATAAACTCCAGTATGATTGGGTGTGGAAAACACACAGGCTCAGTGTATTTGTGAGATTAGCGACATGCTAACAGTTTAAAAAATGAGATAGGATTAAATCTGGATGATCCAGTCTGAAAAAAGTTCCTCAGAACAGCTAAAAAAATCTCCTAAACGCTTTTACTCGCCTGTGAGCCGTCAGATACGAGGATTTATCTTCAAATTGTGAGAAATTTCAGCCTCAGTTCACTGAAATACTCTCAGGGCTGCTGTGGTGATTAGCCTGTTAGCTAGCTTTAGTTACATTATCTAAGCAAGGCTAGCTAGTTAGCTCTCTGGCTGTGAGTCCAAACACACATTCATCCTTTCTGTCACTCCA
Source organism: Astyanax mexicanus (assembly GCF_023375975.1). Taxonomy (NCBI): domain Eukaryota; kingdom Metazoa; phylum Chordata; class Actinopteri; order Characiformes; family Acestrorhamphidae; genus Astyanax; species Astyanax mexicanus. The sequence goes on from NC_064420.1 coordinate 52,371,952, forward strand.
GAACCAGAAACTGGACTCCAGACTCTGAGATACAAGGATTTATCTCATAAATTTGAGAAATTTCAGGCTCAGTTAATTGAAAAAGGCTGTGGTTATTAGCCTGTTAGCTAGCTAGCGTTGGTTATATTACCTAAGCCTAGTTAGCTAGTTAGCTAGCTGGCTATGAGTCTAAACACAGCAGAACCGGGTCACATTTACCTTTTCCGTCCCTCCAGAACCAAAAACTGGACTTGAGAGATACAAGGTTTTATGTCAGTACTCGGGTCAGTTACTCTGTGTCTGTAGCTGAACTAGCTGAGGTAAAGCTAATGTTAGCTAAGCTAATTAACTTAGCCAGTGTCTCCAGAACTAACACCCTGTTAATAATTCTAATAAATAGTTTATAAAATGTTTTGTGAACATCACATATTTAATTAATGTGTTTTAATGTTAGTATTTGTCTTTTTGAAAATGTTAAGTTACTTAAGAAATGTTATAATAATGTTGTCATTCAAACTGTTATTACATCACACATTTTCAAAACATTCCTGAAACATTTTTGCAACGTTACTAAACTTTCTAAAACATTTTCCGTTAGCTCAGACACCACAGAAAATACTGTAAATATTGAGTAAATATTAAAAGTGTGATTATTAGGCTTTCAGTCAGAAAAATAGTGTTAGCCTTCCTGCATGCTAAGCTAATACTAAGCTAATGCTATGAACAGCTTCTCTCTCCTGATCCAGAGCAGGTAAACATTAGTAATGCTCAGACTCCTGGTTTAATATCTATTAAATTATATTTATAAACTGAACTTTGTATTTGATCATTTGTAAAATATGCAAAATAAAAGACAATATGTAAAAAAAACAGGACCATCTGCACTAAATGCACAGCTAATGCAAATCTACACCAACTGAGAAGGACTGAGAAATATTACACAAAAAAATGAAATCTCAATATTCTTCAAACATATGCGCGATTCTCACTTATAATTATAAATAACTAACAAAAGAAAAAAAATAAACTTTTTTTATTTATAAATGTGTTACAAAAAATAAAAAATAGTTACAAACAACACCATATAGAGCTTTCAAATATGTGACTAAAAAAAACTTTTTTTTGTACATATACATTTTTGTGGGAGTCAAAACCACATAATCATAATAAAACCTGTATGAAACCAAACTCAACAAAAGTTTAATTTAGCAGCTCCATTTAACATTACAAGCAGCTTTAATATTAAACACAGAGCAAAAATATAATTTTATATTTTGTGCTTATTTTTCAGTTTTATTTCAGGAAAAGTGTAAAATCCGTAAAATTCTGGAAATATACTGTAGGATAGTGTTCCAAAAATCCAACATTACAGAAGAAGGAATCCTATTGGTCCGTTTATCATAGAATTATTGCACAGTAAAAATAACAACTGTCAGATTAATAGTACGGAAAAAGAGAAAAACAGAAATATCTATTTATATAGATGGTGTGTTATTTCTCGTTCTGTGTGTACTGAGTTTTACTGCTGTAATATATTTGTCAGATTGACCACAAGATCTCTCCCTCTCTCTCTCTCTCTCTCTCTCCCTCTCTCTCTCTCTCTCTCTCTCTCTCTGTCTCTCTCTCCCTCTCTCGTTCTCTCTCTCTTTTTCAGGGGGTTCTGTTTCTTTAACTCGGTGGCGATCGCTGCTAAGCAGCTCCAGCAGAAGCTGAGCGTCACTAAGATCCTGATTGTCGACTGGGTGAGAAAATCCACCACACTGGTTCCCAGTGCAGCTCACCCTCACTTCACTTTATTAACCAGTATAAAATTCCCAGCAGTCATTCAGATGTTTTCTTTTGCTCACTAATTTTGGTTGAACCATGTGGTCTTTCTTTAAACTAAAAGAGAACTAGTTTAATTGTATCACTTTTCTTGGATGTTTCATTAAGGATGCCCCATAGATGCTCAACTAATATTCAACTAAATATCTATTAAAATCATCTGAACTCTGAATTTACTGAATGTAAATGATTCTCTATTAGACCAAACTCTAATACTAAACTTAATCCTAACATTTAATCAACCATAAAAACCCAGTCCTAACTCTACTATTAGCCTAAAACTTAAAAGATTTGCAATTAATCTACAATTTTACCACAGTTAGTTTTTCCCCTGCAATGTGATTGGCTGAGAGGCGTTCTATGAGAAACATTATCAGTCGGTAATGCACTGTAACCGAAGCTCTATATGTATTACTCTGCCCACATACAGGTAACCTAGCAACGATGCAGCACTTACAAACCAAACAGTGCAGCTACAAACAGAGCAGGAATGGAACTATTTTAACTGGTGGAGTTTTTATAACCAAACTGATCCTATTTTCTCCTCCTCTTTAACTCAAAATCTTTCAATAAACATTACGTTGAAAAGTCTAATGTAAAAATATGTATATTTAATATAAATGCATATACTTACTGTAACTGCATTTTTTCTGCCTCAGACAAAACTATAAACAGTATGTAATTTTTGCATCACATACACATGGGAGAGCACCAGCTATCTGCATCCATAAACATATATTCAGTTTATTTAAAATCTGTAATTGATCCTAACTTCTATAATCTCGCAGGACGTCCATCACGGGAACGGCACCCAGGAGATCTTTTACAACGACCCCAGTGTGCTGTACATCTCCCTCCACCGTTATGATAACGGCAACTTCTTCCCCGGGAGTGGGGGACCAACCGAGGTCAGACTTGATTCACAATATCTCAGAAATACTTCATATTATCTGTAGATCTTTAGTAAGGGTTAGGAGAGTTTCAGCAAGTCAGTAGATCCACAGCAGATCTTTAGGAGATCTTCAGTAAGTTATCAGTAGATCTTTAGACAAGCTTTAGTAAGCTTTCAGTAGCTCTTTAGTAAAGTTTTAGTTCATCTTCCAAAAAGATCCTATAGATCTTTAATAAAACTTCAGTAGATTTCCAACAATCTTCAAATGATCTTAGACCTTCAGTAGATCATCCTTAGATCTTTGCAGGTTTTCTGTTGTTCTTCAGTAGATCTGTAGTAGATGATCAGCAGCTGGTTTATGTTTCTCTGTTTGTGTTTCTCAGGTGGGTTCTGGTGCTGGTGAGGGGTTTAATGTGAACGTGGCGTGGACTGGAGGTCTGGAGCCCCCCATGGGTGATGCTGAGTACCTGGCTGCCTTCAGGTGAGACAGTGATGTAATCTAATAACGTGCAGGTAGTGTGAAGACCCTGCTGGCCAGGCTATGGTTTATATTAAAGAACCCAGTGATGTTCTAATGTTCTCCAAACACAGAACCGAGCACTAACAGGGGTGCGTGTTTGTGGGATCGATTGATTCCCGATTGTGTTCTGGCCGCTCAGTTCTGGATGTTTTGAACTCAGCTGGACGTCCTGCCGGAGTTTAGACCCACGGCGAAAGCTCGGCGAGAGCAAAATCATTCCCAGCTTTCTCTTTTGTTTCGGGGCAGCTCTCGCACTGCCACTTCCACATGCCATCTAATTGCCCCCGGTGGGTGGTTTCAATAAAGCGCTCAGTGTTTCAGAGGAACGCTACTTCAGCTCCGACCCAAACCCACCAGACTGGGTGGGCTCTAATGCAGACCCAGCGCTTTCTGGGTTCTAGACCTTTCATGTGTTCACATCTATACCTCAGTTTCCTCATCAACCTCTTCCTCTCTTCCGTTTACTGATCACTAATGAATAGTTTTTCTCTATGTCCGTCTCTCTCTGTCTCTCGCCCATTCTGTCTATCTCTTTCTATGCATTCCTTCTTTCTTACTTTTTCTCTCTCTTTCTCTTTCTCTCTCTCTCTCTGTGTTTCTCGTCCATGCTATGCTTTCCTTCCTTCTGTCTCTCTCTCTCTGCAGGGGATGGTGGGTAGTTTATTGGTCTGGAGGGAGGTGGGGTGGGTTGCACGGTGAGGGAGGTTGAGGGTGAAGTGGGGGATTGTGGGTAATTAGAGTGAATGGCTCCCAGATGGCGTGCTGTCAGTGACGTGAGCCGAGTGACAAAATCCTAACGAGAACCAGCAGCCTGCGGCGGCTTTCATCTCCAAGTGATGAGCTGGAGAGAGAGAAAAAGAGAGAGAGAGAAAAAGAGAGAGAGAAGTTAGGATGGGAGAATGAAAAAAGAGAGTGCTCAAAAACAGAAAAAGATAGAGATGAAAAATATACCACTATAAGGATTTGATGATTCAAATATTAGAGTGAAAGGATAAAAACTATTCTGTAACTGAAAGGAACTGTTGGTTCCTCTATGCTGGATATAAGACGAGATTGAGAGGGTTGGGTTCGGAGGTTCTACAGGTTCTGTATGGATCCTGCAGCACATTTACCCACAGATGTTGCTACAGCTGGGCCTGAAGATCCTGTAGCTCTACACTCGTAGGTTGAAGCTGAAGCTGAAGCTGAAATCTGGAGATCTGCAGGAGGAGGAAGTGCTGCAACCTGGTGGAGACTGTGTTCCTGGGAAACCCTTGCTGTGTGTGGGTGAACATTATCCTGCTGAAAAATGCTGCTGCTATCAGCTGGAAGTTCTGCAGGAGAGAAAGCAGCAACACATGGATCTGCAGAATGTTCTGCACAGATCACTGAGATCACTGTTAGCAATGTTCCTCCTATCACTACTAGGAGTGACCGACTCTCACTGTATGAGATGCTCCTCAGATCATTAATCACTCCAGCAGTTTACAGTGTGAACTCTTCAGTCCAGGACAAAGACAGTAACCTCCAGAGTCAAACCTGAACATTATCAGATCCCAAACCAAACCTGAATTTGTTGCTAAAGACGATACAATTACAGACAAAAATGAGCAAAGAAGTATTTGAAAGAATGATAGAGGCGTGTCTAGCATCAACAATCTCTCACCAGGAGGTACACTACCCAGCAGTAACTTCTAAGAGCTTTTTAAAGGTTAGTGGTGGAGGCCTTTTTTTTAATCAGACCACACCTGTAATCATTTACATTTCTGCCTGAGACAGAACTGTATGCTGAGTTTTGGGTGTGTTATTTATTTTTCTCTTATTGTTGCTAAACAACACTGTTACCGAAACGTCTCCACAACCATTAAATCACATTTTTACCCCTGTTTTAGTAATGTTGCGTGTTTTGTGTGTTTGTGTGTGTGTGTGTGTTTGTGTCTGTGTGTGTGTGTAGGACGGTGGTGATGCCGATCGCTCGGGAGTTTTCTCCAGATGTGGTTCTGGTCTCATCTGGATTTGATGCAGCCGAGGGACATCCAGCACCGTTAGGAGGATACAAAGTCACGGCCAAATGTACGTCATCATTATACACTCACTGGCCACTTTATCAGAAACACCCACCTTCAGCTTCTGCACACTGGCCACTTTATCAGAAACACCCACACTCACCTTCTGCACACTGGCCACTTCATCAGAAACACCTACTATTACTTGTGCTTCCACTCACTTGTGCCCACTTTATTGGAAACACACAGTTTCATCTTCCACACACTGGTGGTCACTTTATTGGAAACATCAACTTTCACCTTCTACTCACTAGTGGCCATTTTATTGGAAACACCTTGTATAACTTGTGTTTCTACTCAGTAGTGGCTACTTTATTGGAAACACCTACTGTAACTAGTGCTTCCACTCACTAGTGGCCACTTTATTAGAAACACTGCTCGTGTTACAGGTACTATGTTGTGATAGGTGGGTTGTTTGCTGGGCTGTGATTGGCTGCTGGAGTAACGTGGGCGTGTCTCGGCAGGTTTTGGGTTCCTGACCCGGCAGCTGATGGTGTTGGCTGGGGGACGTGTGGTTTTGGCGCTGGAAGGAGGTCACGACCTCACCGCAATCTGTGATGCATCAGAGGCCTGCGTCAGCGCTCTCCTGGGAGTGGAGGTAGAACATTAGAACCGTTCTAGATTCATCAGAACATCTTTACTGTACTGGTTATTGTTGTACATAGTTTTTTACATATTTTACATGTAAAAAAGGTTCTGTATTAATAAGAAGCTTTCAGGGTACCCGAGCACCCTGTACACTAGAGCAGTACTACACAGAAACACATAAAAGTCTACAATGATGGTGGAACCTCTTTTGGTGATATAAAGAACCAATAGAACATCATGTAAAGAAACAATAAAGTTTACAGATTTCATCTATTTCATTAGATAGGTTGCATTAACAAAACAACCCTTGAAGAACCTTATTTGTATATAATACTAGTACACTTGCAACACCAAAACAACAATTGTTGTTGTAACCATAGCAACCACCTAGTAACCACCATGAACAAAGTTGCAGCCACCTAGCAACCACTTGGAATAGCATAGAACCACCACTCTCTTGTTCATCCTACACCATTAATAAACAGAGTTAATAACAGTATTTTTTTAACTCCATCGGTGTCAGAAACTGTATTGTTTATCTCTTTTCTTTTGTTAAGTTAACATATTCCACTATGACAGAATAAACATTTCAGTAAGCAAATATTTGTTGTATGGTTGAAGTGATCCTGCCCACAGCACACACACTCTCATCATCCTGACCCCACATCCTCCCACCAACACAGTACTGAAACTCTGCACTAGAACACACACAGTACTGTAACTTTTGTAAAAGGACCTGCACTACACACCCAATACCTGCACTACTGTTACGCTGCACTGTCAATACGCACTTTAATTCCCCAAGAACTGGGAACTTTAAGAACTTTACCAGCCTTAAGCTAGATACAACATTGCACTACTGTTATACGGGTTCTATTTATATTGTCACTTGATCTTAATCACCATTAATATTGCACTATTATCTTCTGTCTCACAAATGTCTATTGTGTTTTGTTGTATTGTACATATAGTGTCTCCCACTCATTTAGATTTAGATTATATATTTATCTCTTTTTATTTCTATTTATATATCTATTTCACCCCCACCACTACTGCACCTTGTTCTGTCTCATGTATGTCTGTGTCCCTGCTGCTGTATTGTACACATAGTGTCTCCCCTTTTTCTTTATTTTTCTTTATTATCCATTATCTGTACTTGCTGTAAAATTGGGAAGGAGAGTAACGTAATTTCAATTCTCTGTATGTCCTGTACATATGCAGCATTGACAATAAAACTACTTGACTTGACTTGACTTGATTATTAAAATACTGTAACATTTTATGTTTACAGTGTAACTTTCTCTGTTTCAGGATCCGTTTCCAGAAGAGGTTCTCCTGCAGAAACCCAACGATAATGCGGTTCTGTCACTACAGAGAGTTCTGCAGATACAGAGTGAGTCTCTCTCTCTTTCTCCCGGGTCTGACTGTAATTATGGTAAATCCCGGTGGTGCAGGTTTGTTTAATGTTTGGTAATTAATTATAATCATGATGGTTATTATGTTTCTCTGTACGGTTCTGCATAAATATTCCCATAATTCTGAGTGAAGAGGATGCACTGTGTGGTCTTCATCCCTTCATCTCTCTCTCTCTCTCTCTGTCTCTGTCTCTCTCTCTCTCTCTCAGGTCAGTACTGGTCCAGTGTGAAGGCGATGGTGGGCTCGGTGGGCTCGGCGTTTCTCGGCGCTCCGGCGGGAGACTGTGAGGAGACGGCAGTGAAGGCTTTAGCCTCTCTATCTGTAGGAGTTCTGACCAATAAGAGGTGATCATACTAATCAATACAGCTATAGGCAGGGGTTCCTAATAAAGTGGCCAGCGCTCGCACTACTGTAAAGATACTCAACCTAACAAAACAGAACCCGTATTCGTAGCTGAAGATCACGGTTACGGTTCCAGCCTGTATCAGTCCCGGGTTCTTCTTCATGCTCCACCCTCAACATCTGCAGACTAGGCAAAATAAAAGTCCTTCAGTGTGTTGTAGAGTATATCTAGCAGTCAGCTCTCTCTCACCTATCTTCACACTATCCTAAAATAGCTTCTGAGAGCCGTTTATAAGAGGGTAAATATTTGGGTAAATATTCTTTGAACTTTTTGGAAGTTGTGTGTCCCATCATATCTGGCGTAAAGCTATAAAACACATCATTTCAGAAAAAGATCATCATACTGATCGATGTAAAACATGGTGGTGGTAGTGTGTGTGTGATGATGGTCTGGAGCTGCTGGGTAAAACTTGCTGTTCACCAGAAAATCCTGAAGGAGAAAGTCTGTCCATCTGTTATATCAGGTGTTTCTAATAATGTGTCCAGTAATAAAGCACATGGGGGTATCTCATCCTACCTCTCTCTCTCTCCCTCTGTTTTTTTTTTTCAGCCTCCCTGATGAGCCAATGGAGCATGACCAGTAGGCCGTGAACAGGCCACACCCACATTCCCTCCAAACAGTTGATATCTCCAATCACAATGGAGCTCCATGTCACATGACTGCGAGAGAGTCAACCTCCATCTCTCGCTGCCTTACGACCAGCAGTGCCTTCGACGGGAGGGGCTGCAGTGACATCACTTCCTGTTTTACTCCTATGCTACTTCCTCCTCGGTATTATTGACACCACGCCAGTAGAGCGGCGTGGTTAAGCTAACCGGAAAACTTCGGAAGATCCCGAAATCGTACACTGACACGTCAGCAGGTGAAGGATAAAGACACTGAGCTGCTGCCTAGACGCCGTTCACCTCGTTTTTACATTATTTGATGTTTTTTCTTGTTTTTACTGCAAATCGGACCAGAACTGAACCAAAACCGTGGCATTCCCGGGCTGTTACTCCGTTTTTTATATTCTCGCGTGCCTTACGGAATGAACGTCTACTTTTAACGGAAACGAGGAGCTGAGGAACCGAGGAACTCATTCATGGAGAAAACATGGCTCAGTTTTGCTCTCCGAACTCGTTTAACTCGTTTAACTCATCCTGGTCAGACTGTTTTACTCAGCGAGGGGATTTTTGTACCACCTGGCAACCACTCTTCACCTCGCTCTTTTTCTCGTACTCTGTTTTTTTTCCTGTCTCTACGAGGATGATGATGTCACTTCGTCAGTCCACGAAGTTAACCACTAAAGAAGAAAAAGAAGGATGACCTGGACTAACGTTTTTGTTTTGCACTGTGCATTCCATAATGTGAACCATGACACATGTTTTTAATGATTCCAGACCTCGGGGAAAAAAACGGTTATTTACGTTTTTTTAATGAAGCAAAGCGAAAAAGCAAAGCGAGAAACTTTCTTTTGCAAGTTTAGCAACAGCCTGTGCACATTTACGAGTTGCAGGAAGAGTGTGTGTTTGTGTGTTAAGGCCAGTTTACTTTTTTGCGTAGAATCTACGCCACGTAGCCTGATGCGTAACTATCCAGAATTGTTACGATGCATCACAGCGACTCAGACCTCAACTACTGAGCATCGTAATCCCAACGGAACAATGCAGTATAAAATTCACTAGCACAGACTACATTTAGACTGCGTAGACTTGGTGTAGATTTAACAGACTTTGCTTACATTTAATGTAGACTAACATAGACTCTACGTAGACTCTGCGTAGACTTGGCGTAGACTCTGCGTAGACTCTGCGTAGACTTGACGTAGACTTGGCGTAGACTCTGCATAGACTTGACGTAGACTCTATGTAGACTTGACGTAGAGTCTGTGTAGACTTGACGTAGACTTTGCGTAGACTTATCATAAATTTTGCATAGACTCTGCGAAGACTTTGCGTAGACTCTATGTAGACTTTGTGTAGACTTGGCGTAGACTTGGCGTAGACTTTACGTAGACTTTGTGTAGACTTTACGTAGAGGAGTAAGCCTTTAAGCCTTATTGTTGCTGATATACAGCTTTACTGTACACACACCCACACTCAGCCTGTACTCAGCTTTAGTTCATGAACATCATGCAGTAACCCTGAGTTACTCTAGTCTTACTCTACTCTGTTTTACTTAACTTCACTCTAATCTAATCTGGGACCACTGTAGAGTTATCACTGACCGGGGGGCTTTACATCTCCTCACAATACCTAATATAGAAAATAAACAGAGGCTGAGCAGATTAACCCTTATATTCTGTAAAAAAAAATAAGAAAAAGTTTTGAGTAATTTCACAATTAATCAAATTTCTATTCAATTAAAATCTTGTTTTTATCTCCAAACTACAGCAAGTACAAAATATGAATGTACATCAATCCAAAGTCCTGTAATTCTAAAGCTGAAATAAAAGTAAAATTCATATTAAATTGAAATAGATTATGAGGGTTAAACATTATCTCAGTATCTGAGTCTCCAGTCTTTAATCTTTCTCTACTTTTCTCAGTTTTACTTCAGATCAGGATTTTTGCACTTGACCAAATATTTCCATTGAACTGTGGACCTGTCGCTCAGCAGGAGCTCTTCAATCTTAGAGTACGAATTATCGTACGTCCCCAAAATGTCTTAACTTGTCTTTTATTGTCGTTTGATTGTTTTATTCAGGAAATTCCAGTGTTTGAACCTGTGGATTCGCCACTGTTCTGTCCGGCTCTGAGTTTTATAGATGTTGAGTGTTTATTGACGAGTCGTGTTGATCTGATGACACTTTTATTTCGTTTTTATAACAAAAAGTTCAGCAGAAAATCAAATAAACACAGTTTCCTACACTTTACCTTACATTTACTCTGCAGTACTGAACTGAAATCATCTTAAACCCTGTTTAAATACTGAATTATTCTCATTCTGAGATTATTATTTACCTTATTTACAGATATATTACTAGCTTTAAGATCAAACCAAAGAATGTGTTACAATTAAATAGATAAAAACTTCTATCAAATAAATGTATTTAAAAACGTATTAAAGTTAAATCATTTTATAATTTACTAACGACAGTCTGAAAACGTTGGGAAATATTAGAAATTTACACAAGATTTAAGATGATTTTTAAGTTGTACAAATGTTTGGTCCTTTTTTTCTTCATTTTAGCACAGACGCTATGAAGCCAATGTAGCTAGTTAGCAGTGCATTAGCAGTTAGCATGATGCTAACGTAAGATTTCTGTAATGTTTGGAATAGCCGTGAGGGAAACTGTGTAAATTAGATTTTCTCCCCTGACCCTGGCTTTAATATGTGGGCGGAGTTTATTGTTATGGTGTGGATGTGCGTTAGCCTTTAGCGCTTAGCGTTTCTGATGTCGTACTTTAAGGTAATCACTTTGTATCGTCCAGTTCGCCAGAACTGGAATCACTGCACTGAACCGGATACTGTATACTCTACTACTCTACCAAAACTCCGACAACTTCCCAAACATTTCCAAAAGCTGTATAATAAACCTGTGGGCGGGGCTAAACTCCAGTACAGCAGCAGGTAAAAGTTTGGACCCACCTGATTACTTTATTTTAGGATGGTTAGTTTAAATATTTAAAAATATATTTTTAAAAGCTTGAAATTATATATATGATTTTAACAATTAAAGTATGTAACAGTTTACAGAAGTAAAATTTGAAATGTACTTTTTATATTTCATATATATAAATATTAGTATATATTGGTATATGCCGTTTAGCCACGCCCCCTTCTTGCTTTCCTACAGGTGTTCCAGCGCTCAGTACCGCACACCTGACCAAACACCTCCCACAGGTGTTCCAGTGCTTAGTACCGCACACTTGACCAAACACCTCCCACAGGTGTTCCAGTGCTTAGTACCGCACACTTGACCAAACACCTTCCACAAGTATTCCAGCGCTCAGTACCGCACACCTAACCAAACACCTCCTATAGATGTTCCAGCGCTCAGTACCGCACACTTGACCAAACACCTACTATAGGTATTCCAGCGCTCAGTACCGCACACCTAACCAAACACCTCCTATAGATGTTCCAGCGCTCAGTACCGCACACCTGACCAAACACCTCCTATAGGTGTTCCAGCGCTCAGTACCGCACACTTGACCAAACACCTACTATAGGTATTCCAGCGCTCAGTACCGCACACCTGGCCAAACACCTCCCACAGGTGTTCCAGCGCTCAGTACCGCACATCTGACCAAACACCTCCCACAGGTATTCCAGCGTTCAGTACCGCACACCTGACCAAACACCTCCCACAGGTGTTCCAGCGCTCAGTACTGCACACCTGACCTAACACCTCCCACAGGTATTCCAGCGCTCAGTACCGCACACCTGACCAAACACCTCCCACAGGTATTCCAGTGCTCAGTACCGCACACCTGACCAAACACCTCCCACAGGTGTTCCAGTGCTCAGTACTGCACATCTGACCAAACACCTCCCACAGGTATTCCAGCGCTCAGTACCGCACACCTGACCAAACACCGCACACCTGAAACTCGTTAGCCTTCGCTCTTTGTCTTGTTACCTTTAACCAAACCACTATAAACATGCGTGACTTAATTTACATAATTCTGACTGCTATCGTCTCTGTGGGCGTGGCCTTGTATTGGGTGATGACGACTCTGGGTTTTTAGCGTTAGCGTTAGCCCAGGAGAACTGCGGACTGTGTTCTAGTTAATATGAGTTGGTTGATTGGACGCGCCGCTTGTTAGCGTTTGTAAACTCTGCGTATTTTTCTGTTTCTCGTGGATTCAGGTAAAGTGGGATACTTTTAAACTCATCCATCAAAACTGGGGCTCCCATTCCAGCAGCTTTTACGTATGCTAAATCTGACTAGCGATGTCTTAGCGACAGCTTTCAGTACCATACAGATGAATCTCCTGTTACTTCAGACACTGTTACAATCATGTCTTTAGGAGTGAACCCCGCTATTCCTTCTAGTTGCCATGGTTACTGCATGCACATCGCTACTGCAACATTAGCATGCAGGCTACGAAACTTGTTTGATATAGGTTACGCATCGCTACCATACCATATTCGGAACAGAAGCCAGTGTTTTACTGTCTATTTATAAAATTAAACAGCATAATGACGTTATGAAGGTAGAGAAGCATTTGTGGGTGGGGCTTAGACTGACCAATTAAAGGCTGTTCATTAAACTACAGTCTAAGCTGTATTCTAATGACTGAATCAGATGGAAATGTGCCTTTAAGCTAGCGTTTCCCACTTTACCTGTATTATTTACCTGCCTACAGGTAACATTTACACCAAATTTCTCGTCTTATTTGAGTTTCGCTGTTCAGAACCTCCGTCAGAACGTCTCTAAAGATTTCGTAATAAATAACACGTAAACGTCTCACACTCAGTCACGCCGAGGCCTGAATTTAGCACCACTGACCCGGACAGTTGGACTGTAGCTAGCTTCTACACTCCTGCTCACTAGGGGGCGCTGGGGTGTGATGTGTTTTTATGATAGCTTTGTGCAGATGTACTGTTTGGTATACCTCCTGAAGTGTGTACTCGTGCTTTTACGCTATCGTTTACGTGATTTCCGTAGTTATGATTTATTTAGCGCTCCTGTAGGACTAAAGACTCGTGGGCCGCCGAGCCTCAAACGTCTTAATCACTTTTCTGTGTTTTATTCTCTCCGAATTTCGCCTTAAAACCCAACGTGTAAATAAATAAATATTCACTTACGACCAAAAGCAGAGCTTCACCCACTAACTGGACTCGAGTATCACAGAGCGGCGAAGCCCTTTTTCCAGTGTACTTAACTTTACTAGTGTTTATTACTCTGCTCGTATTCTTGTATAGAAAAGAATGTCTATTTTGTACCTTTCTTTCTTTCTTTCTCTCTTTTTCTCTCGTCTTGATTAAAAAAGAAGCATTTTGTTTGCCTGAAACAGTTTGTGTTCATTTATTTCCTGTCATTGTTGTGTGGAAATGCACAGAGATTCTTAAAACATAAAGCTTATGTCACACTGAGGTAAATTATTTATAAGAACAGCATTGATGAGGTAAATGTATGATTAGAATAGCACTCCTGATTGAAATGTGTAGTTAGAACAGCATTACTGCGGTACATTTGTAATTAGAACAGCATTGTCAGGTAAATGTGTAATTAGAATAACATTGCTGAGGTGAATGTGTAAGTAGAATAGCATTACTGAGCTAAATGTGTAATTAGAAAAGCATTGCTTAGGTGAATGTATGGTTAGAATAGCATTGCTAAGGTAAATTTGTCATTAGAATAGCACTGCGTAGGTAAATTTATTAGAATAGCACTGCCAAGATACATTTGTGATTAGAATAGCATTGCTGAGGTAAATGTTTGATTAGAATAGCAATGCTGAGGTAAATGTATAAGTAGAATAGCACTACTGAAGTAAATGTATGATTAGAATAGCAATACTGAGATTAATATATGATTAGAAAAGCTCTGATTGGGTAAATGTATGAATAGAAAAGGACTGCTGAGGTAAATGTATAAATAGAATAACACTACTGAAGTAAATTTATGATTGGAATAGCACTGCTGAGGTAAATTTATGATTAAAATCACACTACTGAGGTAAATGTGTAATTAGAAAGGTCGAGGTGAATTCATTAGAATAGCACTGCTGAGGTAAATTTATGATTAGAATAACTGCTAAAATATGCTTGAATGATTGAAATCATTTCCAGCACCTTTATTTTTAAGTGTGGATAAAAATATCTTCAGTGTAGGAAGGTCTAATTTGTAAGAATGTCTTCCAATAAGAAAAACATAAAAAAATAATAATATTGCATATTTAGACATGATATGAGATGATTTAATATAAGGTGACACTGTAAACACACCTTGCTGTAAGTAAGTGAACGCGAGAGTGAGGCGAGAGTGCACTGAGGAACAGCAGACGCAATTTTATAGAAACCAAAAGAGGAAAAAAACAAGTTTATTTGCGAGTGAAGTCTGGCTCCGCAGACACTCCGTCTTAATGAAGTAATTAAGAATGTCTGGAGCTTAACGAGGTTTTAACGAAACGTTACTACGCATCGTTAAACCGACTAAAAAAATTCTTACAAAAAGAAGAAGAAGAAAGTTAACTTGGTCTGAATAGATCAGATTTTATTTGAAAGTCTGATAAAACTGTGAAAACCTTTAATCTTTTTACATTTTAATCTAAGAAAATGTGATATATAATTTTAGTTTCCCAAATAAAAACAGTAACACAGCAAAAGATCAATCAATCAATCAATCAATCAATGATTTACATATAAACTCACTCTGCTCTAAAATCTGAGTTCATAACTATTATATCACACATTTTACAAACACAGCTAATCTGATACAATACAGCCCGGATTACACTCAATAATACATACTGGATGTGCGAGCACACCGCTGGTCCCAGCTCTGAGCACTGGTGTGTATAAAAATAGCATTATGGGATGTTTTTAGTGTTTTGAGAAAGTGTGATAAATCTGAAGGTTCTGGGAATCTGCTGCTTTGAGGAACGTCCAAAAAACCCGTTTCTCTAAAGTCCGTGTCCAGATGGACGAGGTGCTGACGGGAAGAATTCATGCTGGATCTGCGCTCGCTTTATTCGCCGTGTTTCTGTTTACAGAGCAGAATTTCATCCAGTATGAATCTGACTGATCGTAATTAATGTTCCTCAACATGTCTGACTGTATTAACTAAAAGTGATTTTAGTAATCAGCTATTTAAATCCGGTATGAATCTGAAGTGTGTTTAATGGTATTAACTCTAGAGTGGGTTCAGTCCAGTATGAATCTAAAATGTGTTTGAAAGTATTAACTGTAAAGCAAGTTGAATCCAGTATGAATCTTCATTGTGTCCAGTGGTAGTAACAGTGAAATGATGAGTGGTTTTAGTCCGGTATGAATCCGCTGGGTGTTTCGTGAATTTAATTGTGAAGCGATTGCAGTCCGGTATGAATTAACTCAGATCTGGTTCGGGTTCTTCTTTGAGGATCAGTCTGTCTGATTAGGTGACTGACCTGGGTTGGTGTTGAATCAGTGTTGGGTTGGTGTTGGGTCAACATTGGGTCAGCATCGGGTAGGTGTTGGGGCAGTGTTGGGTTACCATTGGGTCGGTGTTCTGTTGGTGTTGGGTTGAAGTCGGGTAGGTGTTGGGTCAACATTGGCTTGATGTAGAGTTGGTGTTGGGTTGGTGTTAGGTCGGTGTTGGGTCTTTGGAGGGTCAGTACCAGGTTGCAGATCAGCTGATGTTCTCCCCCATTGTGGAGAACCTGTCCCTCTGCCAGAAGTGGGCGTGGCTAAATGTGTTTGGGCGTGGTTGTTTGGGTCTGGGTTTGGAGGTGGGAGTGGCAGGGAGGATGTTGGGGGCGGGGCCTGCAGAGAAACCAGATACAAAATGTAAATAATAATAAAGTTTATTATTTTAATATAAAGAATTTAGCAAACAGAGTTTTATAAAAAGACAATAAAACAATAAAACAGATAAATAAAGAAAACAATATAAACACATAAAATTAATAGGAATACAAATAAATAACACAAAATAAGAAGGATAATATGATGGTAAATATAAAATATGAAAAGCAATCAAATAGATTTAAAAATTAATCAAATATAAAAATAGATCTAAAATAAAACATTTAAAAAACTGGTTTTATCTTGTGAAACAAAAACACAGGAATCTGTTAATTTAATAAAACAGAGAAATAAACTTCTAATGTAAACATCTAGAGATCAGTAAAATTATCCCAACATATTCTTCAGCAGTTTAAACATGAAAAACATGAGATATTTACACTGGATATGGAAATAAGGTCATTTAATTTGTGTTTTTATTTTGTAAAGTTGTGATGAGATAAAGAGGATCTAGCAGAGATAATCTGGATTATTATGAGTTATAAGTGAAGGTGATACGAAACCTACAGTAAACTAAGAGAAGCTTCCTGTTTATTCTCTAATATTAAATACCTGAATAAACTCTACATTCTGCATGTCTGAAAAAAAAACATAAAAACTGGAAACTGCAGCAAAACGGAAGATTTGTAGAACGTGAAACATGTTTACATGTATTCAGGAAAAATATTGATTTTAAAATGAAGTTTTATAATTTTATTCATTATATTTCGACAGTTGCAGATTTCAAATAGAAAAAATTCTATTACAATTGTACATGTTTTTTTTATCAAACATGAAACTTTTTTTTGTTTAATTTTTAAATAGAAATCCTCAGTATATATATATATGTGTGTGTGTTTGATATCAGGTAAAATATTAGTCTGTTTAGGGTTTATTTGCTGTTCTGGTGTTTAATATAATAAAATAATAAGAATAGAGATCTCGTGTGTTTAATCCTGCAGCTAAAAACAGCATCAGTCCCGTCTTTATCAGTGAGGATCTTCCTTTGATCTTTTATCTATTTTCAGCCGCTTTGATCTTCCTAAGAGTTTCTGAATCCGTCTTTAAACCTGAAAAATCCACTTTTTACCTCCTGTCTGAACATCAGTGTTAAAAACTGTGTATCAGGTAACTTTCATACACACACACACACACACACACACACACACACACACTCACACACACTCACTCACACACACACTCACACACTCACTCACACATATAAGAAACAAGAGCACTTCAGTAACTACAGTAACCTGCTGACAGCATTTATATAGACACTTAATCTCAATACGGATTATCACTGTACTGTAATTTTATCACAGTAAAAATTACACAATAAAGAATAAACATTCCACAATTACAAGTTTAATGCTGTAAAATAAAGAGAACAAAATCTAATCATTAAACATCAAAATCACGTTTTATTTACAGAATAATTCTGAATTTCAGAGATGTTGAATCATTTATTACATTAATTACTGAGCTCTTTTCCTCCTGCAGCTCTGAGTTAATGACGGAGTGATCAGATTATTCTTTACCTCTTTAATCTCAGTATGGAGACAATAAGAGAAAAACTGAGCTAAATTAATATGCAGCGCTGAGAGGCTTTAAATATATATTTATATAGTCTGATATTTTTATGGAAATAACAAAACTAATCATTAAAATGTCCTAACTATTATTTTTTGTTATTATATTATAATATATAATGTTATAATATTAATATATATATATATAATATTGCACACACACTGTAGCCGCATTTTACAAGAAAAAAATATGAAAAACTTCCCGTTGTTTTTCTCTTGCTGTCACACACACACACACACTATACACAAACACACACACACACACACTCACAGTCACACTCACACACACTCACTATACACACACACTCACTATACACACACACACACACACACACACACTCACTATACACACACACACACACACACACACACTCACTATACACACACACACACACACACACACTCACTATACACACACACACACACACACACACACTCACTATACACACACACACACACACACTCACTATACACACACACACACACACTCACTATACACACACACACACACTCACTATACACACACACACACACTCACTATACACACACACACACACACACTATACACACACACACCCACACACACACACTCACTATACACACACACTCACTATACACACACACACACACTATACACACTCACACAGACACACACACTCACAGTCACACACACACACACCTTGGTAACACCCCACAACTGGTTCTAATCAGGCGGTTCCTGGCTGTCTGGGCCCGCGGGCTCTGATTACAGAGCGGGGGGGCAGTAGTATTGCTTGGTTGTGTGGGGGGGGGGTATTGGGGGGGTATTTACCCCCGATAGGTTAAAGAACACGGCCTTTTCCCTTCTCTCCCCTCTCTTTCCCCAAAATACCGCATTAAACCAGTGAGACTCACCCCGTTACACTGAACTTATACTATATATATATATGAAAAAAATAAGAGACATTTAAAAATGAAGAGTTTCTTTGATTTTACCAAATTAAAAACCTCTGGAATATAATCAAGAGGAAGATGGATGATCACAAACCATCAAACCACCAAACTGAACTGCTTGAATTTTTGCACCAGGAGTAAAGCAGCATAAAGTTATCCAAAAGCAGTGTGTAAGGCTGGAGGAGGAGAACATGATGCCAAGATGCATGTTGATGAAAACTGTGATTAAAAACCAACCAGGATTATTCCACCAAATATTGATTATTTCTGAACTCTTAAATCTTTATGAATATGAACTTGTTTTCTTTGCATTATTTGAGGTCTGAAAGTTCTGCATCTTTTTTGTTATTTCAGCCATTTCTCATTTTCTGTAAATAAATGCTCTAAATGAGAATATTTTTATTTGTAATTTGGGAGAAATGTTGTCTGTAGTTTATAGAATAAAACAACAATGTTCATTTTACTTAAATATAAACCTATAAATAGCAAAATCAGAGAAACTGATTCAGAAACTGAAGTGCTCTCTTCATTTTTTATAGAGCTGTATATAATGTAACTGTCTGGTTATCAGTCTAAGAGCTCTACTTTACTGATCTATAGGTTGTGCACTGTGCAGGTGATTCAGGGCGTGTCAGTGTGTCTTTGCTATCATAACGACAGGAAAAGTAAGATAGCAAGGATAGCGATGAACGTCTGACTGTTGGCGTCTGTCTAGGTTGTATTCAGTCAGTGGAGCTCCTGTGTTTTCTGTTACCAAGATAAACAAGATAAAACTCCAGAAATGTACCTGAACACACCTCATTTCCAGAACACCACGCCCATCAGTGTAGATATATTCAGAAGATCTGCTGCTGTTTAAACCAGGCAGGAGGAAGGAGGGAAAATAGACTGTTGGTGGGGGGTAAGATAGCGATGAGGTTTTTATTTGATATATTATTATATTTTATTCATTCTATAATAAATTTTACAAAACAGGGATTATATTTTTAATCAAATTACTGGAGCATTTAACCTTTTCACAGCTCAATTACATCTAAAAATAATAAACAAAACACAAATATGTCCAAAGTCTAGATGAATAAAAAGTAAATTATTATAAAATCAAGCTTTCTGGACTGCACTGTAATTCAGAATCACTCTGATTTATATACAGACTTTCTATATATATATAAATGTATATAGCTGTATATAATATAGAGTATCGAGTTTGCTGTATAACACTGACGAGATCTAAGTTTAAAACAATATTTTAATCATGTTTTAATCACAGTGTCTCACAGAGAGACGCACGGCTTAATCTAAATAAAATAAGAATAAAAACAGAAGTATTTTAGTAGTTTATTAATAATAATAAATACTAATAGAACTGATATATAAAATAGTATTAAAGGAGTTAAAGATGCTGCTGATGGAAGATTCCTCACGGCTTCAGAAAGATCCTCTAGATAATAAACTATAAACTCTGACAAATAAATACAATTATTATCTAATTAAATGTCCGTTTTGAGCATTTCTATTGATCTATTGATCTATTGATCATAAACAGCTGGAATTCTTGGAATATTAATCCATTTGTTTTTAAATATTTATAAACTTTTCACATATTTCTAGTTATTAGAAATATATGTATTATATAGATATATAATTATTTTGTAGATTGTTGTTTTGGTTTAAATGAAAATAAATTAAAATAAATAAAGATTAAATTGTTAAAATCATAAAACTACACTGTTTCTACATGAACTAATTATTAAACCATTATTAAACTCTTACTGTTCCGCATTATTATTATTATTATTATTATTATTATTATTATTATTATTATTATTATTATTATTATTATTATTACACAACACACACACACACACACACACACACACACACAGGGAACATGGTATTAATCGTATTGAATATAAAATAATTGGATTTGTTTCAGGTGGTTTCAACCAGTATGAATTACAGTCGCCTGACTCTGAGCAGCACAGACCATCTGAACCTGCTGATACTGTCAGTAGTTAGAGGAAGTTGTCAGAAGTTGTCAGTAGTTAGAGGAAGTTGTCAGAAGTTGTCAGAAGTTAGAGGAAGTTGTCAGAAGTTGTCAGTAGTTAGAGGAAGTTGTCAGAAGTTGTCAGTAGTTAGAGGAAGTTGTCAGAAGTTGTCAGTAGTTAGAGGAAGTTGTCAGAAGTTGTCAGTAGTTAGAGGAAGTTGTCAGTAGTTAGAGGAAGTTGTCAGTCGTTGTCAGTAGTTAGAGGAAGTTGTCAGAAGTTGTCAGTAGTTAGAGTAAGTTGTCAGTAATTGTCAGTAGTTGTAAATATATGTCAGTAATTAGAGGAAGTTGTCAGTAGTTAGAGGAAGTTGTCAGTAGTTGTCAGTAGTTAGAGGAAGTTGTCAGTAATTGTCAGTAGTTGTAAATATATGTCAGTAATTAGAGGAAGTTGTCAGTAGTTAGAGGAAGTTGTCCGTAGTTGTCAGTAGTTAGAGGAAGTTGTCAGTAATTGTCAGTAGTTGTAAATATATGTCAGTAATTAGAGGAAGTTGTCAGTAGTTGTCAGTAGTTAGAGGAAGTTGTCAGTAATTGTCAGTAGTTGTAAATATATGTCAGTAATTAGAGGAAGTTGTCAGTAGTTAGAGGAAGTTGTCAGTAGTTAGAGGAAGTTGTCAGTAGTTAGAGGAAGTTGTCAGTAATTGTCAGTAGTTGTAAATATATGTCAGTAATTAGAGGAAGTTGTCAGTAGTTAGAGGAAGTTGTCAGTAGTTGGTGGAATCCAGCACACTTTTAAATAATGATACATAACTGTTCTGTACTATAATCCAACTAGTACTTTACTCATACACTCATTACAAAAACAATAAACATTATATTTATAAATGTATAAAGCTCTAATAACATTATTATCCAGTATGAAGTGTTAATAACATTATTATCCAGTATGAAGTGTTAATAACATTATTATTCAGTATGAAGTGTTAATGACATTATTATCCAGTATGAAGTGTTAATGACATTATTATTCAGTATGACGCTCTAAAAACATTAATATCCAGAATAAAGTTCTAATAACATTCATATCCAGTATGAAGCTCTAGAAAGAAGGATTGTATGAGAAGTATGAGATACTGTTACTATAAATGTAATTTTTTGCTGCATGTTGGAAACTGACTGGAATTGAATGATTTGAACTCTTTCAAAATACTGAAACTGTTAATTACATTTAATTGCATTTAAATCTATATTATTTAAGTTCATATTAATTATACTAATATATTTATTTTGTATTCTGCTGTTTGGAAAGAAACACACAGGTTTGTTTTACTTGTGCATAATGACAATGAATATCCACTTATCTTATCTATCACTATCAATCTACATATCAAATTGGTATCTAATTTTTAAAGTGAACACATGTAAATGAAAGGTTTGGGTAATAGAATTTTACATTAATTGCATATAAAACCAGGCAATCTAAAGAAATGATTATTAAAAAATGTGATCGATGCAGATATTGATTATCTGGAGGCGAAACTAAACGAACAGACAAGGTTACGTACCAGCAGGGGTCGGAGCCGAGGGTCTGATGGGGTTGAGGTAACTGAGGCTGGGGGTGGGAGTTTGGGTGGAGGTGAGGGTGGGGCAGTATGAGGATGGGGCAGTGTGAGGTCGGGGCAGTGGGCGGCTGGGTGGAGTCGTCGGGTCGGCCGGGTGCCGGTCAGGTGGGTAATCGGACTAATCTAATGTTGGTCTGAGAGAAAACAGAGGAGAACCAGCAGGTCGGGCGGCAGAATCGTCCGGTGCCGAGCTGAAAGCTGAAGTTAGGACTTAAGTTAGTGACTGGCCGACATGGACCACGCTCCCTCCATCCTCCACACAGAGAAGGCGTAGCTCAGTCGCTCGTGGGCCAGGTAGTTACAGCTGGCCAGTTTGGCGTCCATCTCGTCGCTCTGCAGCACCTGGTACAGGAAGTCGATGTAGCGCGACGCTAGCTTGAGGATCTGGATCTTGCTGAGCTTGTCGGAGGGCAGGGTGGGGATGATCTTCCTCAGCGAGGCGAAGGCGTCGTTCAGGGACTGGGTGCGCTGCCGCTCACGGACGTTGGCGATGACTCTCTGAGAGTGGACGTCTTCGAAAGCCTGGCCAGGAAGCGGCGACCCTGCGCTGATAACCGGCACCAGCGAGGAGGACGAGGACAACGACGAGGAGGAAGATGAAGATGAAGGAGAGCCTTTTTTGGGTCGCTTTGGGCCGGAGTGGGTAAGCGTAGACGTTCCTTCAGTTCCTGTTTTGTCGTCAGGCGTCAGGTGAGCGCTGGGCTCCTTCTTGGGGCTGGTCAATCGCTTTCGACCTCCTGAACCATGAGGAGCGACAACGACCGGGCATTTATTGGGGCGACGTCCTGCTTCGTCTTCGCTGGGAAGAACCCCACCTTCAGGGAAGTCGCCGCAGGTGTCCTCTTCTCTCATGGCAAGTGGGATTCCGTTCTTGACCACCGTCTTCCCCTGGTGCTCCAGTGCTCTCCTTGGTCCAGATGTTTGATTCCAGGTCCTTTTATTCACTACTGCTCTTCCCAGTCCAGTTTGTGTTCTTCTCGTTCGCTGTCCTTGTTTGGTTCTTCTGATTCAGCAATGTTGGTGTTGCTTCAGGTATTGAATTTAAGGTTGTTCAATGCTCTTCTTGGGCCAAGACTTGGTTTCCTGGTTCTACTGGATCTCCAGTGCTTTTTCGTGACTGGTTCCCAGGATTTGTGGTTCGTCCGTCCCTGAAGTGTTGCTCTTATCGATCCTCGTATTACTTTTTTCTTTCTCCTGGTTATTTGATGATTTTTCTGGAGTTTTGTCCCAGTTCTGTTATCTTCTAGACCTTCAATGTTTTTCTCAATCCTCGTCTCAGTTTCTTGATCATGAATTTGGTTTGTTACCTTGATTCTGATTGAAAAACAGCCAAGCTTTAATCAATCGTTCCTCCAGTCCGGAACCTAAAGAACCGCAGTTCCTGCAGCAGGTCAGAATGTATACAAACGTTCTGCCCTTCTTAACTACGTCCTTTAGGATATGTGGGTCCCAACATCTGGTTTTCAGCACTTTTATAAAGGCCAGAAGCAAGGTTCTCACAGGTCCCACCCCCTGCAATTTGTGATTGGATGAAAGTGAAGGCTCTGGACTCCGCCTGGCCTGAAGGGAAACAGAGAGGACAGACTCTTCTGTGATTGGTAGAGGGGAGAACGGTGGGTGTGATGAAGGGCGAGGATGAATTGATTGGCCAATCATCTGTTGCTTCATTGCAGGTTTTCCTGAAATTGTCGGTTTGTTTATTGGATCCAGATTTCTCACTAAACAAGATCAGACCCACCACCACCCCCAACTCCACCCCCTCCTCCACCCCCAACATCCTCCAACACTACTGCAGCAGGTCGAAGTCCTTCTGGAGTTTTGAGGGAAACTTTATCATCCGAGTTTCTGTAGTAAAGCAAATTCACGTAAACTCGGACCAGCGTACGGCATCTACACACATATTATAAAGCTTAAAATAACTACATAAACAGTCATATATAATCATAAAATAAATACCATACTAAAAAATCATTGATCTCTATTTTTACTTTTCCATAATATGAATCTGATCTGGTTGGATTGTTGGAAATCTAACAACAGAATAAATTATTAAATATTATTATATTTTTTTCAGACAGGGGAAGTGACATCAGTGACATTTTTTTGAAGAATTGGTCTGTGAGAAGCAAAATGTTCCCCCAATTCACATTTTTACATATTAAATTTGACCCCAAATAATTTATTACAGTTTTAAAATAACTTTGAAAAAAGCCCAAAACAAACAGCTGGTCATAAAATATGGTCAGTTCTTAGTTTCACCCATAAAAATATCATTAGAACAGCACTGCTGATGGAAATGTATGATTAGAATAGCACTGCTGAGGTAAGTGTGTGTGTGTGTGTGTAGTGTTTGTGTGTGTGTGTGTGTGTGTGTGTGTGTGGATAGTGTGTGTGTGTGTATAGTGTGTGTATAGTGTATGTGTGTGTATAGTGTGTATAGTGTGTGTGTATAGTGTTTGTGTGTGTGTGTGTGTGTATAGTGTGTGTGTATAGTGTGTGTGTGTGTGTGTGTATAGTGTTTGTGTATAGTGTGTATAGTGTATGTGTGTGTATAGTGTGTGTGTATAGTGTGTGTGTATAGTGTGTGTGTGTATAGTGTGTGTGTATAGTGTGTATAGTGTATGTGTGTGTATAGTGTGTATAGTGTGTGTGTATAGTGTATGTGTGTGTGTGTGTGTGTGTATAGTGTGTATAGTGTGTGTGTGTGTGTGTGTGTGTGTCAGAGGGGATTGCGTGGTGTTCCACTACACACACCTGCACACCATCAGTGTATATACTCTGCAGCTCACGACCCAAACATAAACACCCCCGAAGCTGCAGAACCCTGTAAACACACACACACACACACACACACTATAAACACACACTATACACACTATACACACACACACACACACACTATACACACACACACACACACACACACACACACACTATAAACACACACTATACACACTATACACACACACACACACACACTATACACACACACACACACACACACACACACACACTATACACACACACTATACACACACACACACACACTATAAACACACACACACACTATACACACACACACACATACACTATACACACACACACACACACTATACACACACACACACATACACTATACACACACACTATAAACACACACACACTCACACACACACACACTATACACACATACACTATACATACACACACACACACACTATACACACACACACACACACACACACTATACACACACACACACATACACTATACACACACACACACACACTATACACACACACACACATACACTATACACACACACTATAAACACACACACACTCACACACACACACACTATACACACATACACTATACACACACACACACATACACTATACACACACACACACACACACACTATACACACACACACTATACACACACACACACACACACACACTATACACACACACACACATACACTATACACACACACACACACTATACACACACACACACATACACTATACACACACACTATAAACACACACACACTCACACACACACACACTATACACACATACACTATACACACACACACATACACTATACACACACACACACACACACACTATACACACACACTATACACACACACACACATACACTATACACACACACTATACACACACACTATACACACACACTATACACACTATACACACACATACACTATACACACTATACACACACACTATACACACACACACTATACACACACACTATACACACACACTATACACACACATACACTATACACACTATACACAAACACTATACACACACACACACACACTATACACACACACTATACACACACACTATACACACACACACACATACACTATCCACACACACACACACACACCCACACACACAAACACTATACACACACACTACACACACACACACACACACAAACACTATACACACACTATACACACACACACACACAAACACACTATACACACACACACACACTATACACACACACTATACACACACACACTATACACACACACACACACTATACACACACACTATACACTATACACACACACACACACACTATACACACACACACTATACACACACACACTATACACTATACACAAACACACACACTATACACTATACACACACACACACTATACACACACACACACATTCTCACACACACTATACACACACACACACACTATACACACACACACACACACACTATACACACACACACTATACACTATACACACACACACTACACACACACACTATACACTATACACAAACACACACACACTATACACACACTATACACTATACACACACACACTACACACACACACACACACACAAACACTATACACACACTATACACACACTCACACACTATACACACACACACACAAACACTATACACACACACTATACACACACACACACATACACTATACACACACACTATACACACACACTATACACACACACTATACACACTATACACACACATACACTATACACACTATACACACACACTATACACACACACACTATACACACACACTATACACACACACTATACACACACATACACTATACACACTATACACAAACACTATACACACACACACACACACTATACACACACACTATACACACACACTATACACACACACACACATACACTATCCACACACACACACACCCACACACACAAACACTATACACACACACTACACACACACACACACACAAACACTATACACACACTATACACACACACACACAAACACACTATACACACACACACACTATACACACACACTATACACACACACACTATACACACACACACACACTATACACACACACTATACACTATACACACACACACACACACTATACACACACACACTATACACACACACTATACACTATACACAAACACACACACTATACACTATACACACACACACACTATACACACACTATACACTATACACACACACACTACACACACACACACAAACACTATACACACACTATACACACACTCACACACTATACACACACACACACAAACACTATACACACACACTATACACACACACGCACGCACACACTATACACACACACACACACACTATACACACACACTATACACTATACACACACACACACACTATACACTATACACACACACACACTATACACACACACACATTCTCACACACACACACTATACACACACTATACACTATACACACACACACTATACACTATACACAAACACACACACTATACACACACACACACACTATACACTATACACAAACACACACACTATACACTATACACACACACACTATACACACACACACACATTCTCACACACACTATACACACACACACTATACACTATACACACACACACACACTATACACACACACACTATACACACACACACACACTATACACACACACACACACATTCTCACACACACTATACACACACACACTATACACTATACACAAACACACACACTATACACTATACACACACACACACACACTATACACACACACACACACATTCTCACACACACACACACGCACACACACGGGTATCTCAGGTAAACTCAGGTGGTGTTTATGGTGTTGCAGAGTGGTTGCTAGGGTGTTACTAAACAGTTATTATGGTATATCAGGTGGTGTTTATGGTTTTGCAGGGTGGTTGCTGTGGTGTTACTAAACAGTTATTATGGTATATCAAGTGATGTTTGTGGTGTTGCAGAGAGGTTGCTGTGGTGTTATTAACCAGTTACTATGGTATCTCAGGTGGTGTTTATGGTGTTGCAGAGTGGTTGCTGTGGTGTTACTAAGTAGATACTCTCTTTCTCTCTCTGTATGATCGTCACACTCCTCTCGCGTGCCACGCTGCTGTTCTCACAATAATGTAGAGGAATTTCTAAAAGGAGAAACAAAACAGCAAAGAGAGAAAGAAAGAGAGAGAGAAGAGAGAGAGAGAGAAAGAAAGAAAGAGAGAATAGAGAGAGAGAGAGAGAGAGAGAGAGAGGCGAAGGGCAGAACAGAAACAGATGGAGGAGTATGGGTAACTCTTTGATCTCGGCTCGGAGGCTGATTGATGCTGCACATTTCATTTCCTTGTCAAGACCATGAAATAAAGACTCACTAACACCCAAACCTCTCTCTCTCTCTCTCTCTCTCTCTCTCTCTCTCCCTCTTTCTCTCTCGCTCTCTCTCTCTCTCTTTCTCTCTCTCCCTCTTTCTCTCTCTCTCTCTCTCTTTCTCTTCTCCCTCTCTCTTTCTCTCTCTCCCTCTCTCTCCCTCTTTCTCTCTCTCTCTCTCTCTCTCTCTCTCTCTTTCTCTCTCTCTCTCTCTCCCTCTCTCTTTCTCTTTTACTCTCTCTATTACTCTCTCTTTCTCTCTCTCCCTCTCTCTCTCTATTTCTCTCTCTCTCCCTCTCTCTTTTACTCTCTCTATTACTCTCTCTCCCTCTCTCTTTCTCTCTCTCTCTCTCTCTCTCTCTCTCTCTCTTTCTCTGGTGTTGGTTCTTTCTTTTAATCCAGTCTCCTTTCTTTAATCAAGTCTCCTCTGTTTTTCTGGTAGTCACTTCCTGTTGTCTTGTGTCACTTCCTGTGGCAGTTTCTCAGGGTAGAGGTGGTTCTGGTTCAGATCTGCTGAATCATTTTCAGTGTTTATGTTAAAAGGTCTCTGTTATCTTCTGATGGATCTCTAGCTGAAGGTGGTTCTAGACTCGGGGTTCACAGGTAGAGAGACTCTGATGGAGCTGATGAGCTGCAGTGTTCAGTAATCCGGACGGTTCAGGTTCTGCAGATGTTCTGAGGAGCTGATTGGACCTGGTCCGGTTCTGACCGACGGCTCCGAGCTCTTTGTTCCCGTTTTGCAGAATTTCCTCAAAATCCGTTTTGAAGTCGCCGTTCTAAAAGCTCTTTAATGTCGGCGGCAGCATCTGGTTTCACTCCCGGCAAGATGGGAACGTTTCATTCATGTGTTCTGTTAATGTTTTAGAACCTAAATAACTGCAGGACTACAGGAACCAGCCAGTAATCCCTCACTCCATCCCTCTCTTTCTCTCGCTCTCTCTTTCTCTATATCTGTCTATCTCTTTATATATTTACAGTACATCCGTAAAAATAAATGTATACATACCATTTACTATAAAACTAAAAGCATGCGCTCAGGTCTCTCAGGCAGGAATGTAAATGATTACAGGTGTGGTCTGATATTAAACTGTAGGTTTAATAGAGGGTTTAGTCTGGGTCTCTGGTTTAGTCTGGGTCACTGGTTTAGCCTGAGTCACTGGTTTAGTCTGGGTCTCTGGTTTAGTCTGGGTCTCTGGTTTAGCCTGAGTCACTGGTTTAGTCTGGGTCTCTGGTTTAGCCTGGGTCACTGGTTTAGTCTGGGTCACTGGTTTAGTCTGGGTCTCTGGTTTAGTCTGGGTCTCTGGTTTAGCCTGGGTCACTTGTTTAGCCTGGGTCTCTGGTGTAGCCTGGGTCACTGGCTTAGCCTGGGTCACTGGTTTAGCCTGGGTCTCTGGTGTAGCCTGGGTCACTGGTTTAGTCTGGGTCACTGGTTTAGTCTGGGTCTCTGGTTTAGCCTGGGTCACTTGTTTAGTCTGGGTCACTGGTTTAGTCTGGGTCACTGGCTTAGCCTGGGTCACTGGTTTAGCCTGGGTCTCTGGTGTAGCCTGGGTCACTGGTTTAGTCTGGGTCACTGGTTTAGTCTGGGTCTCTGGTTTAGCCTGGGTCACTGGTTTAGTCTGGGTCACTGGTTTAGTCTGGGTCTCTGGTTTAGCCTGGGTCACTGGTTTAGTCTGGGTCACTGGTTTAGTCTGGGTCTCTGGTTTAGTCTGGGTCTCTGGTTTAGCCGGGGTCACTGGTTTAGTCTGGGTCTCTGGTTTAGCCTGGGTCACTGGTTTAGTCTGGGTCTCTGGTTTAGCCTGGGTCTCTGGTTTAGCCTGGGTCACTGGTTTAGCCTGGGTCTCTGGTTTAGTCTGGATCTCTGGTTTAGCCTGGGTCACTGGCTTAGCCTGGGTCTCTGGTTTAGCCTGGGTCTCTGGTTTAGTCTGGGTCTCTGGTTTAGTCTGGGTCTCTGGTGTAGCCTGGGTCATTGATTTATTCTGGGTCACTGGTTTAGTCTGGGTCTCTGGTTTAGCCTGGGTCACTGGTTTAGTCTGGGTCACTGGTTTAGTCTGGGTCTCTGGTTTAGTCTGGGTCTCTGGTTTAGCCTGGGTCACTTGTTTAGCCTGGGTCTCTGGTGTAGCCTGGGTCACTGGCTTAGCCTGGGTCACTGGTTTAGCCTGGGTCTCTGGTGTAGCCTGGGTCACTGGTTTAGCCTGGGTCACTGGTTTAGTCTGGGTCTCTGGTTTAGCCTCGGTCTCTGGTTTAGCCTGGGTCACTGGTTTAGTCTGGGTCTCTGGTTTAGCCTCGGTCTCTGGTTTAGCCTGGGTCACTGGTTTAGCCTGGGTCACTGGTTTAGCCTGGGTCTCTGGTTTAGCCTGGGTCACTGGTTTAGTCTGGGTCACTGGTTTAGTCTGGGTCACTGGTTTAGCCTGGGTCACTGGTTTAGTCTGGGTCACTGGTTTAGCCTGGGTCACTGGTTTAGTCTGGGTCACTGGTTTAGCCTGGGTCACTGGTTTAGTCTGGGTCTCTGGTTTAGTCTGGGTCACTGGTTTAGTCTGGGTCTCTGGTGTAGCCTGGGTCACTGGCTTAGCCTAGGTCACTGGTTTAGCCTGGGTCTCTGGTGTAGCCTGGGTCACTGGTTTAGCCTGGGTCACTGGTTTAGTCTGGGTCTCTGGTTTAGCCTGGGTCTCTGGTTTAGACTGGGTCTCTGGTTTAGCCTGGGTCACTGGTTTAGTCTGGGTCTCTGGTTTAGCCTGGGTCACTGGTTTAGTCTGGGTCACTGGTTTAGTCTGGGTCACTGGTTTAGTCTGGGTCTCTGGTTTAGCCTGGGTCACTTGTTTAGCCTGGGTCTCTGGTGTAGCCTGGGTCACTGGCTTAGCCTGGGTCACTGGTTTAGCCTGGGTCTCTGGTGTAGCCTGGGTCACTGGTTTAGCCTGGGTCACTGGTTTAGTCTGGGTCTCTGGTTTAGCCTCTGTCTCTGGTTTAGCCTGGGTCACTGGTTTAGCCTGGGTCACTGGTTTAGCCTGGGTCACTGGTTTAGTCTGGGTCACTGGTTTACCCTGGGTCACTGGTTTAGTCTGGGTCACTGGTTTAGTCTGGGTCACTGGTTTAGCCTGGGTCACTGGTTTAGTCTGGGTCACTGGTTTAGTGTGGGTCTTTGGTTTAGCCTGGGTCTCTGGTTTAGTCTGGGTCGCTGGTTTAGCCTGGGGCGCTGGTTTAGTCTGGGTCACTGGTTTAGCCTGGGTCACTGGTTATTCTGGGTCACTGGTTTAGCCTGGGTCTCTGGTTTAGCTGGTTTAGTCTGGGTCACTGGTTTAGTCTGGGTCTCTGGTTTAGTCTGGGTCTCTGGTTTAGCCGGGGTCACTGGTTTAGTCTGGGTCTCTGGTTTAGCCTGGGTCACTGGTTTAGTCTGGGTCACTGGTTTAGTCTGGGTCTCTGGTTTAGTCTGGGTCTCTGGTTTAGCCTGGGTCACTTGTTTAGCCTGGGTCTCTGGTGTAGCCTGGGTCACTGGCTTAGCCTGGGTCACTGGTTTAGCCTGGGTCTCTGGTGTAGCCTGGGTCACTGGTTTAGCCTGGGTCACTGGTTTAGTCTGGGTCACTGGTTTACCCTGGGTCACTGGTTTAGTCTGGGTCACTGGTTTAGTCTGGGTCACTGGTTTAGCCTGGGTCACTGGTTTAGTCTGGGTCACTGGTTTAGTGTGGGTCTTTGGTTTAGCCTGGGTCTCTGGTTTAGTCTGGGTCGCTGGTTTAGCCTGGGGCGCTGGTTTAGTCTGGGTCACTGGTTTAGCCTGGGTCACTGGTTATTCTGGGTCACTGGTTTAGCCTGGGTCTCTGGTTTAGCTGGTTTAGTCTGGGTCACTGGTTTAGTCTGGGTCTCTGGTTTAGTCTGGGTCTCTGGTTTAGCCGGGGTCACTGGTTTAGTCTGGGTCTCTGGTTTAGCCTGGGTCACTGGTTTAGTCTGGGTCACTGGTTTAGTCTGGGTCTCTGGTTTAGTCTGGGTCTCTGGTTTAGCCTGGGTCACTTGTTTAGCCTGGGTCTCTGGTGTAGCCTGGGTCACTGGCTTAGCCTGGGTCACTGGTTTAGCCTGGGTCTCTGGTGTAGCCTGGGTCACTGGTTTAGCCTGGGTCACTGGTTTAGTCTGGGTCTCTGGTTTAGCCTGGGTCTCTGGTTTAGCCTGGGTCACTGGTTTAGCCTGGGTCTCTGGTTTAGTCTGGATCTCTGGTTTAGCCTGGGTCACTGGCTTAGCCTGGGTCTCTGGTTTAGCCTGGGTCTCTGGTTTAGTCTGGGTCTCTGGTTTAGTCTGGGTCTCTGGTGTAGCCTGGGTCATTGATTTATTCTGGGTCACTGGTTTAGTCTGGGTCTCTGGTTTAGCCTGGGTCACTGGTTTAGTCTGGGTCACTGGTTTAGTCTGGGTCTCTGGTTTAGTCTGGGTCTCTGGTTTAGCCTGGGTCACTTGTTTAGCCTGGGTCTCTGGTGTAGCCTGGGTCACTGGCTTAGCCTGGGTCACTGGTTTAGCCTGGGTCTCTGGTGTAGCCTGGGTCACTGGTTTAGCCTGGGTCACTGGTTTAGTCTGGGTCTCTGGTTTAGCCTCGGTCTCTGGTTTAGCCTGGGTCACTGGTTTAGCCTGGGTCACTGGTTTAGCCTGGGTCTCTGGTGTAGCCTGGGTCACTGGCTTAGCCTAGGTCACTGGTTTAGCCTGGGTCTCTGGTGTAGCCTGGGTCACTGGTTTAGCCTGGGTCACTGGTTTAGTCTGGGTCTCTGGTTTAGTCTGGGTCTCTGGTTTAGCCTGGGTCTCTGGTTTAGACTGGGTCTCTGGTTTAGCCTGGGTCACTGGTTTAGTCTGGGTCACTGGTTTAGTCTGGGTCACTGGTTTAGTCTGGGTCACTGGTTTAGTCTGGGTCTTTGGTTTAGCCTGGGTCACTGGTTTAGTCTGGGTCTCTGGTTTAGTCTGGGTCTCTGGTTTAGCCTGGGTCTCTGGTGTAGCCTGGGTCACTGGCTTAGCCTAGGTCACTGGTTTAGCCTGGGTCACTGGTTTAGTCTGGGTCTCTGGTTTAGCCTGGGTCACTGGTTTAGTCTGGGTCACTGGTTTAGTCTGGGTCACTGGTTTAGTCTGGGTCTCTGGTTTAGCCTGGGTCACTTGTTTAGCCTGGGTCTCTGGTGTAGCCTGGGTCACTGGCTTAGCCTGGGTCACTGGTTTAGCCTGGGTCTCTGGTGTAGCCTGGGTCACTGGTTTAGCCTGGGTCACTGGTTTAGTCTGGGTCTCTGGTTTAGCCTCTGTCTCTGGTTTAGCCTGGGTCACTGGTTTAGCCTGGGTCACTGGTTTAGTCTGGGTCACTGGTTTACCCTGGGTCACTGGTTTAGTCTGGGTCACTGGTTTAGTCTGGGTCACTGGTTTAGCCTGGGTCACTGGTTTAGTCTGGGTCACTGGTTTAGTGTGGGTCTTTGGTTTAGCCTGGGTCTCTGGTTTAGTCTGGGTCGCTGGTTTAGCCTGGGGCGCTGGTTTAGTCTGGGTCACTGGTTTAGCCTGGGTCACTGGTTATTCTGGGTCACTGGTTTAGCCTGGGTCTCTGGTTTAGCTGGTTTAGTCTGGGTCACTGGTTTAGTCTGGGTCTCTGGTTTAGTCTGGGTCTCTGGTTTAGCCGGGGTCACTGGTTTAGTCTGGGTCTCTGGTTTAGCCTGGGTCACTGGTTTAGTCTGGGTCACTGGTTTAGTCTGGGTCTCTGGTTTAGTCTGGGTCTCTGGTTTAGCCTGGGTCACTTGTTTAGCCTGGGTCTCTGGTGTAGCCTGGGTCACTGGCTTAGCCTGGGTCACTGGTTTAGCCTGGGTCTCTGGTGTAGCCTGGGTCACTGGTTTAGCCTGGGTCACTGGTTTAGTCTGGGTCTCTGGTTTAGCCTGGGTCTCTGGTTTAGCCTGGGTCACTGGTTTAGCCTGGGTCTCTGGTTTAGTCTGGATCTCTGGTTTAGCCTGGGTCACTGGCTTAGCCTGGGTCTCTGGTTTAGCCTGGGTCTCTGGTTTAGTCTGGGTCTCTGGTTTAGTCTGGGTCTCTGGTGTAGCCTGGGTCATTGATTTATTCTGGGTCACTGGTTTAGTCTGGGTCTCTGGTTTAGCCTGGGTCACTGGTTTAGTCTGGGTCACTGGTTTAGTCTGGGTCTCTGGTTTAGTCTGGGTCTCTGGTTTAGCCTGGGTCACTTGTTTAGCCTGGGTCTCTGGTGTAGCCTGGGTCACTGGCTTAGCCTGGGTCACTGGTTTAGCCTGGGTCTCTGGTGTAGCCTGGGTCACTGGTTTAGCCTGGGTCACTGGTTTAGTCTGGGTCTCTGGTTTAGCCTCGGTCTCTGGTTTAGCCTGGGTCACTGGTTTAGCCTGGGTCACTGGTTTAGCCTGGGTCTCTGGTGTAGCCTGGGTCACTGGCTTAGCCTAGGTCACTGGTTTAGCCTGGGTCTCTGGTGTAGCCTGGGTCACTGGTTTAGCCTGGGTCACTGGTTTAGTCTGGGTCTCTGGTTTAGTCTGGGTCTCTGGTTTAGCCTGGGTCTCTGGTTTAGACTGGGTCTCTGGTTTAGCCTGGGTCACTGGTTTAGTCTGGGTCACTGGTTTAGTCTGGGTCACTGGTTTAGTCTGGGTCACTGGTTTAGTCTGGGTCTTTGGTTTAGCCTGGGTCACTGGTTTAGTCTGGGTCTCTGGTTTAGTCTGGGTCTCTGGTTTAGCCTGGGTCTCTGGTGTAGCCTGGGTCACTGGCTTAGCCTAGGTCACTGGTTTAGCCTGGGTCTCTGGTGTAGCCTGGGTCACTGGTTTAGCCTGGGTCTCTGGTTTAGTCTGGGTCTCTGGTTTAGCCTGGGTCTCTGGTTTAGTCTGGGTCTCTGGTTTAGTCTGGGTCACTGGTTTAGTCTGGGTCTTTGGTTTAGCCTGGGTCACTGGTTTAGTCTGGGTCTCTGGTTTAGTCTGGGTCTCTGGTTTAGCCTGGGTCTCTGGTGTAGCCTGGGTCACTGGCTTAGCCTAGGTCACTGGTTTAGCCTGGGTCTCTGGTGTAGCCTGGGTCACTGGTTTAGCCTGGGTCTCTGGTTTAGTCTGGGTCTCTGGTTTAGCCTGGGTCTCTGGTTTAGTCTGGGTCTCTGGTTTAGTCTGGGTCACTGGTTTAGTCTGGGTCTCTGGTATAAGTGTGTGTGTGTGTGTTTGTGTATGAAGTGTGTGTGTGTGTGAGTGTGTGTGTGTGTGTGTTACAGTCAGAACAATAAGGACCTTTAATGGTGTTTCCACTTCAAAGTGTGTGTTATTGCTCACTGTGGGTCCCCTACAGCACACACACACACTCAACATACACACACACACACACACACACTCAACATACACACACACACACTCAACATACACAGACACACACTCAACATACACACACACACACACACACACAACATACACACACACACACTCAACATACACACACACACACACACACTCAACATACACACTCAACATACGCACACACACACACACACACACTCAACATACACAGACACACACTCAACATACACACACACACACACACAACATACACACACACACACACTCAACATACACACACACACACACACACTCAACATACACACACACACACACGCACTCAACATACACACACACACACACACACACACACTCAACATACACACACACACACACACTCAACACACACACACACACACTTTATACAGCACAGGCCTCTTTCACTGCTGAGACACTTAACCCCTTAACGCCTGAATTAATGTAGCTGTATATGAAAAAATGTTTCATGTGTGTTTTACCTTTAAGTAGATAGTAAATATTGTTGAGATTATTAATTTCACTTTTGCACAAAAATAAATAGAAATTTTGGTATGTTGCAAATTTGCAACAACAGGCAATATGGTCTATTTGGGGTAAATTTGGTATGTTGCAAATTTGCTACAGCAGACATAATGGTCCATACTAAGATAACAATAACAGAGTAATATAACAGTGAAAAATCAATGTTTTATTTATGCACCCAACAGCAGGCATTCAATAATAAATAACACCAATTACTGTCACCAACACAATATACACAAATATTACAGGAAACATTTCATTAATTTGAATTCTAGATTCATTTGAATTGTAAATTGTCAAAGTCAAAGGTTCCTAGGTCCGTGGCGAATATGCACTAACAGGCATTGGGGGAATGCAGGCGCTATCTTGGCAGGTTGATTGAATCAAACGGTTAGTCGCATATTTGCAACAACAGGCGTTAAGGGGTTAATCTCTCCTCAGTGGAAACTGGAATTCTGTTCCCTACAGTAACACACTCTTACTTTACACAAACAAAGAAACAACAAAACTACAATTAACAATATCATTTTAATATCCAAGCAGATTTACCTCAGCAGTGCTATTCTAATTATACATTTACCTCAGCAGAGCTATTCTAATCATAGATGTACGTTAGTGGTTTGGTGTATTTCTAAAAATAATCCCATTGTTGAGTTTATTTGTTTCACACAGCCTCTAACAAGTTCAGCTTAAGTCTCTTTACTTCCTTCAAACATTCCGTACATATTTTCACTTTAACATCATTATTTCAGAGACTTTCATTCTGTATAAAATACCATGTTCTCTCGTTTTTTCATCTCAGTTCTCAAACATGGAACATCAGAAAATGTTTTAAAATCGTGAAAAAAAATATCAAACGTTTACACCCTAATTACATTCAATCAGCTGGGACATATGATTTCTGAGACTGTATGATTTTTTTTTTATCAATAACTAAAACATGCAGTACAGTACACAAGCTGCTAATATTGTACCAACTAACAGTTCTAAATAGTACCAGACAAGAACCCAAAATTATACTAACCAAATTCCCAAATATTACCAATCAGGAGCACCATGTGACATACCAAAGAAAACAAGTTCATATTCATAAAGTTTTAAGAGTTCAGAAATAATCAATATTTGGTGGAATAATCCTGGTTTTTAATCACAGTTTTAATTTCATGCATCTTGGCATCATGTTCTCCTCCACCAGTCTTACACACTGCTTTTGGATAACTTTATGCTGCTTTACTCCTGGTGTAAAAATTCAAGCAGTTCAGTTTGGTGGTTTGATGGTTTGTGATCATCCATCTTCCTCTTGATTATATTCCAGAGGTTTTCAATTTGATAAAATCAAAGAAACTCATCATTTTTAAGTGGGGTCTTTTTTTCTTACTGATTAATATGCAACTATAGCAATAAATGTTAAGTTTTTTATAATTACATTATACAAATTATACACTATTTTTTATGATATGAAGATGTAGAATAATTTATGGCATCTGTATGATCAGGAGTGCAGGTTAGTTCTGAATCCTGGTTCTAAGTTATTGTTAGAACTAATTTCAGTCTGGATGAACTTCATCTCCAGAAATAGATGATCAGACCTGCTGTACCGGTTTGTGCAGAAGCGGATTACACCTCCAGATTCACACGTTACACCTCAGATTTAATGATGTGTGAAGTGCAGATATACAATTATGAGGACATTTTTATTCTATGTAACATGAGATCATCATCTGCCTATCTGAGCCACAAGCTCTATGTAACTTTTAAATATCTGAGAAGGGTTTAAACTTAAACTTAAACTTAAAGACACAATAATCTTAATTTTTTGTTCTTTTGAGGAAAATGTTAGAACCACAGTACCAGCCAACAGCACCAGAACAGTATCATTCAGAAGTCCTAACTTGTGTCACTCAAGAGCCCAATGTAGTTCCACTGGAAAGTCCTAAACAGTACCAGTAAATATCTTATATAGTACTGATCAGGAGTGTTACATATTTTCAATAGACTTTCATCATAATTATAATAAGGATGGATAATATTGCCATGATCAGAGCCTCATAAACTACCAGCCTAATCTGCCTCAAGTATAAACCCGCTAATAGTGCCGGCAGCGCCGCAGTGATCGGGCGAGTAGAGCCGTGATTAAGTAAACTCAGAGTACACGCTAGAAAACTTCATGCATTTCAAGTTGGATTTCTCATTTAGTTCCAGTGAAATGCAGAACTTGGAAGCAGTCAGTGGTTTGAGATGCATATTCACATTAACTTCAGTGTTCTGCAGTAATCATATTATGAAATGCATGTAAAAACATTCAGTATATAAAATGTTCTATATTACTGGTTGAAGATCTCTCACAGTTGCGACTGCCTCATTTAGAACCTCATATAGAAACAGTTAAATCATAATTAATAAACTGTGTGAGAAAGATTCTTTTAACAGGTGCCGAACGAGGCTGAAGAACTCAGTTCTCTTGTTTTCTGTAATCAGAATTCCGGTTAGACCTGCCACTATTTCCCGAATGCAGCGTTCAGCTGCTAGAACTGGTCGGACCGGTTCCGGTGTCGGTGTTGGGTTTCAGTCAGTTTCCTCATGCTGCTGGAGGTACAGGAGTGGCAGTAACGACAGGGCGAGGATGAACCACCGGAAGGAAAGTCTGGAGCTGGAGCTGAGCTGTGCCGTGTGTCTGCAGCTGTATGATGATCCAGTGTCTTTACCGTGTGGTCACAGTTACTGCCTGCAGTGCGTCCGCTCCGTCCAGGAGTCCCAGCAGACCGGCGGACGACCCGGCGGACGACCTCGCTGCCCCGAGTGCCGCCAGGACTACAACGGCCTGGAGTCTCTGCTCAAGAACTTCAAGCTCGGTGGGATTGTAGAGCGCTACCGCGAGGCCATGTCCGAACAAGTGCTGACGGCGGGGAAACCGACGGTGCCGTGCGATCAGTGCCTGGATGGCGCAGAGCCGGCGGTGAAGACCTGCCTCCACTGCGAGACATTGCTGTGCGAAGGTCACCTGAAGCGACACCAAGAACGACACAGGTCAAAAGGTCACACCCTGGTGGAGCCGCTGCCGGACCTGGACCAGCGGAGGTGTCCGGATCACCGGGGCGAGCTGGAGTTCCTGTGCCTGCAGGAGCGTCGCTTCCTGTGTAACGAGTGCGTGATGGAAGGGAAACACGTCGAGCATGAGGTCCAGATGCTGGAGGCGGCAAAGAGCGACCTGGTGCTAGTGGTGGAGGGGCTGGAGAAGGCCACGTCGGACCGGCTGCAGTTGACCGAGGCTCTGCTCCGGAGGGCCCAGGAGCGCGGGATGAACTCGGGGGTCTGTACAGAGGTCCTGTCGGCCCGGGCAACCGAACTGCTGGACAACATGGTGACGCTGATCTCAGAGTACAAGGTGAGCAGAACTGCTGATCCTCAGAACCTCAGAATCT
This sequence comes from Astyanax mexicanus, assembly GCF_023375975.1. Taxonomy (NCBI): domain Eukaryota; kingdom Metazoa; phylum Chordata; class Actinopteri; order Characiformes; family Acestrorhamphidae; genus Astyanax; species Astyanax mexicanus. Next base: position 52,411,653 of record NC_064420.1, read on the forward strand.
CAAAACAAACGCAGATAATTTATATATCTAGAGAAATAATGCAGATAATGTTGTTCATCTCAATAAAAATACACATAATTATGTTTATTCCAGGACATAATGCAAATCATTTTGTTACCCTTTTAAAATTACTCTTACTTGTCTTAAAAAATTATTTAAAAAATTAAATACAATAATCAGATAAATCAGATTTGATAAGTAAATCAGATTTGGTGAGTAAATTGGATTTGGTGAGTAAATCGATTTGGTGAGTAAATTGGATTTGGTGAGTAAACTGGATTTAGTGAGTAAACTGGATTTGATGAGTAAACTGGATTTAGTGAGTAAATCGGATTTGGTGAGTAAATCGGATTTGATGAGTAAACTGGATTTAGTGAGTAAATCGGATTTGGTGAGTAAATCGGATTTGATGAGTAAACTGGATTTGGTGAGTAAATAGGATTTGATGAGTAAACTGGATTTAGTGAGTAAATCGGATTTGGTGAGTAAATCGGATTTGATGAGTAAACTGGATTTAGTGAGTAAATCGGATTTGGTAAGTAAATCGGATTTGATGAGTAAACTGGATTTGGTGAGTAAATAGGATTTGATGAGTAAACTGGATTTAGTGAGTAAATCGGATTTGGTGAGTAAATCGGATTTGATGAGTAAACTGGATTTAGTGAGTAAATCGGATTTGGTAAGTAAATTGGATTTGGTGAGTAAATTGGATTTGGTGAGTAAATCTGATTGAGTGAGTAAATAGGATTTGGTGAGTAAACTGGATTTGGTGAGTAAATCGCATTTGATGAGTAAACTGGATTTAGTGAGTAAATCGGATTTGGTGAGTAAATCGGATTTGATGAGTAAACTGGATTTAGTGAGTAAATCGGATTTGGTAAGTAAATTGGATTTGGTGAGTAAATCTGATTGAGTGAGTAAATAGGATTTGGTGAGTAAACTGGATTTGGTGAGTAAATCGGATTTGGTGAGTAAATCGGATTTGGTGAGTAAATTAGATTTGGTGAGTAAACTGGATTTGGTGAGTAAATCGGATTTGGTGAGTAAATCGGATTTGGTAAGTAAATTGGATTTGGTGAGTAAATCGGATTTGGTGAGTAAATTAGATTGAGTGAGTAAATCGGATTTGGTAAGTAAATTGGATTTGGTTAGTAAATCGGATTTGGTGAGTAAATCGGATTTGGTTAGTAAATCGGATTTGGTGAGTTAATGCAATTTAGAGAGTTAATCAGATTTCCTTCGTAAATCCGATTTGGTGAGTAAATCGGATTTGCTGAATAAATCAGATTTGAGGGGTAAACACTGATTTGATGAGTAAATTGGATTCGGTGATTAAATTGGGTTTGATGAATAAATCAGATATGATGAGTAAATCAGAATTAATGAGTAAATCTGATTTGATGAGTAAATCTGATTTGATGAGTAAATCTGACTTGATGAGTAAATCAGATTTGGTGAGTAATCCGGATTTGGTGAGTAATCAGATTTGGGTAAATTGTATGTGCTGTGATGTTGAGGTATCCATGGTAACGCTGCTGTTTCCCCGCAGGAGCGAATGCGGAACCTGCTGGAGGAGGAGGTCCGTGAGTATGACCGGGCGTGGCAGGCGAGCGTCGGTACCCTGAAGGAATACCAGCAGCAGCTCAGCAGCACCCAGCGCCTCGCCAACGACCTGCTGCTCACCTCCCCATCCAACTTCCTGTTCCTGAAGCTGTACATTAAACAGGAGCCACAGCTCCGCCAGGCCGCCGGCGTCACCGTCCCCTGCCTCCCCATCCCTCAACCCGCCGACACCAAGCACCTCCGGACTAGCCTTGGTACCGACACCTTCCGCACAGACCTGACCCAGCTGCTCCAGAGCCTTCATGCCCTAATGAACCCGCTAAATCTCAGCTTCAACCCCGCGACGGTTCACTCCAGCCTCATCCTGTCCACCGACTTCCTGACAGTAAAGCACTGGGGTGGTGGACGGCCCAGCTTCACCAGCGGAGACCAGAGTGAACGCTTCTGCACCTCCACTCAGGTCATGTGTTCCCAGGCGCTGTCCAGTGGCGCCCACGTGTGGACGGTGGAGATCGGCACGGGTACCATGTGGTCCATCGGTGTATGCTACGCTAGCATCCCGCGCAAAGGTGACCACAGCCGGATAGGGCACAATGCCGTCTCCTGGAGGCTCCAGTGGAAAAACAAGAAACTGACGGCCTGCCACGATTCCATCAGCACCACCGTGACGGAGACACCTACAGTACCCCCCAAGAGGCTGGAGGTGGCGCTAGATTACGATAAAGGAACGCTGGCTTTTTATAATTTGGCAGCAAAAGGGAGGAAACTGCATCTCCACACGTTCAGAGCCATGTTCAGAGAACCGCTGTACCCCGTGTTCGGACTGCACTCCACCACCGACGAGTCCTGGATCACCCTGCTGAATGCGGCCATTTGACCCTTTATTAGATCAGAGGATTAATGCGTTATTTTATTAAACATTCAATTATTGTGTATAAAAATATACATACACACAATAAAAATGGTTGTTGTGTGAAAGTAATGCTGATATATGAGAGTGAACGAAATTAAGTTTATTGATTAAAACTGTTTAAAACAATTGAAACAAGGCTCTATCTAGTCCCCTGTTGGATCTTCTATCCTGAATATAAGATAAGATTGAGACGGTTGGGTTTGGAGGTTCTACAGGTTCTGTATGGATCCTGTTGCTACAGCTGGGCCTGTAGATCCTGTAGCTCTACACTCGTAGGTTGAGTCCCAGCTGCTCCATAAATGCTGGATTGGTGATAAATCTGGAGAGCGGGCAGGACGAGGAAGTGCTGCAACCTGGTGGAGACTGTGTTCCTGGGAAACCGTTGCTGTGTGTGGGTGAACATTATCCTGCTGAAAAATGCTGCTGCTATCAGCTGGAAGTTCTGCAGGACAGAAAGCAGCAACACATGGATCTGCAGAATGTTCTGCACAGATCACTGAGATCACTGTTAGTGTTCCTCCTATCACTACTAGGAGTGACTGACTCTCACTGTATGAGATGCTCCTCAGATCATCAATCACACCTGCAGTTTACAGTGTGAACTCTTCAGTCCAGTAGTAGAGGCGTGTCTAGCAGTCAATGATCTCTCACCAGAAAGTACACTACCCAACATTAAGTCTCAGATGAACATGATCAGTCTGGTTATGATGAAAGCTAGACAGGCTGGTCAGGCGAGATGATCTTTTCCTCATTACGCTGCATTTCACCGGAACAATGCAGTCTGTTCTTAACCAATAAGGGTTTTGTCCTGAAGCAAGTAAAGCAGCTTCTTTCAACTGTGAGAAAAACAACAGAAACAGAACAAAACAACACCTGGAAACTCCTACAGTGACTTTACTGCCCAGTAAAATCTTCTTATCTACAGAGAAATAAAGTAATGTAAATATAATTTACTATAATATTATACATTGTGTGAATCAGAGTAAAAAAGTGTGGCATTAAATTAATTATTGAATAAAACTTAGAAAAGTTACTGAAATTCAAATAAAACACAAAACAGTGTTGATGTAAACTGATTTAAACTGTTTCATGTGGATTTTATATATATATATAACACTGTTCATTTCAGCACAGTAAAGTAAAACATTTTATTATATAAAATATTCAGCAAAACAGTTACAATGTTCTTTACTCTTGAATTTCTCTGTAATTATTTTGTTCATTTTTTTATTGCTTTTTTATTTAAAAAAACATTAGGTATTTAAAGTCAAAAGGAGGTACTGATTAATTATACACACGGTCCAATCAAATCCGTTTGAAGCTTCTTTACGCTACAGATGTTCTAAATGTAAAGATAAAATTAATAAAGATAAGCATTTACTGAAGCTACAAATACTATACATTCAGAAATACATAAATAAAGTGAATATTAAGAGCAGCAGAGATATAAACTTATCTGCTATGCTAATGCTAGGCTAATGTTTAAGCACTAAAATTACATTTTTACACAGACCCTTTTTTAACAGTTTTTTACTGTTCTGTGCTAAAGTTAGAAGGTTATTATAATAATAACAAGCTAACTAAGTTAATGCTACATTTTAACACTGTAGGCGAACAAAACAAAAACAGAACGGTGTTGATTTGTAATATCTTTTTTTGTTAATGTGGAAATTATAATATTAATAACTTTTTAGCATGCTAACATTAAGATCCTATAGCAAAATTTAAACCTACGCTTTCTCCACTCTGTAGCTTAATCTGATTTTAATGTGCTATTATCTACATCTGTTTCTCAAATATAAACACACATCACACGCACAGTGATTCCATCCTACATGTAGCATCTCCATCTAGTGGTCAAACATGATCATTACTAAACCTGCACTATTTTTCCCTTTCGGTGGAAGTCTTCATTCAGAATACGGTTTAGTGCAGGACTAGACTTAATCCCAGTCTGAATATAAAACAGGGTTTTTAAACTTTAATTAATAAAGAATTTCAACCCTCTTTACTCTAAAACCCCTTTATAAAACCAAGTGCAATCAATCTCCTTCATTAGTCTTAACTTAATGAGTTTATAGAGTTAATCCAGCTGTGTGTAATTTAGTCTCAGTATAAATACAGCTGTTCTGTGAAGAGCTCAGTGGTTTATTAGTGAACACTAGTGAACAAACAGCATCATGGAGATCAAGAAGAGGAAGAACTCAGCAGACAGATCAGAGATAAAGTTGTGGAGAAGAAGATTAAATCAGGATTAGATTATAAAAACATATTCCAAGCTTTCATCATCCCAATCAGCTCTGTTCCATCAATCCATCATCCAAAAACCCATAAACCTGAAAAAGTTATTCTACACCTGTTTCTACAAACCAACCAAGACATGAACCAACCGTCCACCAAACTAACAGATCCAGCAAGGAGAGCACTGATCAGAGATCAGCCGAGACCCATGATCACTCTGGAGGAGCTGCAGAGATCCACAGATCAGGTGGATCAGGAGAATCTGAACAACTAGAAGTCCTGCTCTCCTCAAATCTGATCTTTATGGAAGAAGAAAAACATTGTTGAAAGAAAGACGTAAGAAGTTCTGTTTGCAGTTTGTAGTCATGCAGGAATAAATACACTTTTTCAGAGTTTTATTTGATTAAATTCCACTTCACAATTATCTGCTACTTTGTGATGATATGTCACTTAAAATCTCTATAAAATACACTGAAGTTTGTGAGGCTGAATAAAAAGTTCAGATCCCGTTACCATGGTGAGTCTGATCTGTGTTTTTTATCCATGGCGATTCTGCTGATGTTGTATCAGAGCTGTAGGGGTTATTATGGGCTGTAAATGTTGTATCAGACAGCAGTGTAATAAGGAAGCGCAGGACTGTGGTCAGTCATTAACTTCAGACTTTAATCCTGAAAGAGAAACACTGCGGTTCCGGACTCTTATACCCCGAGATTTACACCCAAAAACGTAAGATTTCAACTTTATTTACATTTAATATCAATATAATAACCTGTATTTTGTGTGGCAGTATAGATTAATTGTTTAAATTTGATATTAACACCGTGTAACAATACATTTATAATCATTTACTCTGAATGAACTCATTATTAAACATATAAAATAATATTAACCATAACTTTAATTAACATTCATACATTTTATACAGTGGACAGGTTTTTATCATTTCTTCAGTGCTGCCTGGTTAAAATAAAGAAGTAATCAATTCATTTAATTGGTAAAATAAATTATTTATAAATAATCATGCTTTTTTTCAATAAAATATCTATTTATACCTCAGTGTTAAGAATTCTCTGAAGGGGATAACCCTGCCACTTTAGGAAGAATCTGACATCATCAGTGGGTTTTATTTTTTAGGGTCTGAAGACACTCACTGCTGTTCAGCAATAATTAATATAATATCACTTAATATTTCTCCTATTGACCCGATACTGAGCTTAAAGAATGACCTGAAATAAAATATCTTTACATTAGCTTTCACTATTATAAGTTTTGTTTTCATGAAAAATGACAGTTTTGAAGATTTTTAATGTGATTATAAGATAGATAGTTGCTGATCACGCTCCCTTGATATCATTAATAATGTTTTATATAAGCTGCAGTATCTTATATTCCTCTTTATTGGGTTGAAGGGTGAAGATGAGCGACATCGAGGACGACACTGAGATTTCCTTCTCTGTGAAAGTGAGTAACAGATCTTCTCCCAGTGAATACTTTCAGATATTTATCAACATTCTAATATTATATCATTTAATACTAAATACAGCTCTGTATAAAATGAAGAGATCACTTCAGTTTCTGAATCAGTTTCTCTGATTTTACTATTTATAGGTTTATGTTTGAGTTAAATCAACATTGTTGTTTTATTCTATAAACTACAGACAACATTTCTCCCAAATTACAAATAAAAATATTCTCATTTAGAGCATTTATTTACAGAAAATGAGAAATGACTGAAATAACAAAAAAGATGCAGAACTTTCAGACCTCAAATAATGCAAAGAAAACAAGTTCATATTCATAAAGTTTTAAGAGTTCAGAAATAATCAATATTTGGTGGAATAATCCTGGTTTTTAATCACAGTTTTTTTTTTCATGCATCTTGGCATCATGTTCTCCTCCACCAGTCTTACACACTGCTTTTGGATAACTTTATGCTGCTTTACTCCTGGTGTAAAAATTCAAGCAGTTCAGTTTGGTGGTTTGATGGTTTGTGATCATCCATCTTCCTCTTGATTATATTCCAGAGGTTTTTAATTTCGTAAAATAAAAATTAATCATCATTTTTAAGTGCTCTCTTATTTTTAAAAGAGCTGTAAATCAAAATATGTAATTAATGGAGAAATCCTAACCTGTGTGATTTTACTCACCATATTTCTCCTGCAATGCTAATTTCCATTAGTCTTTATGCAGTTTTTAATGTTTTGTTAGCATCATGCTAATGGTGTATTAATGAATCAGGGTTGAACTCTGAGATTTTCAGCTGATCTTTATCTTTAATCCTCTTCAGTTTCTGGATCGGGTGGAGGTGCTGCGTTCAGACGGGATGCAGATCCTGACGGAGGCGACAGCGGCTGTACAGGTTCAACACTGTTCACTACATAAAACTGATAAAACTGATCCCTCCTGTATTTAACCTCCTTCATCCCTCCATCTCTCAGAATCCAGACAGAGAGATCAGTGAGAAGGCGAAGAAGAAGAAAACTAAAGTTCACCTGTTTCTCTCCAGAAGCGCCATCGACATCCTGGAGCACAAAACCAAGGTACCAAACCAGAACCTCAATCAGGAGACAGATCAGTACTAATGGTTCTGCTAATAACATCCATCTGTCTCTCTCTCTCTGTCTGTCTGTCTGTCTCTTAGTTCATGCTGTATACCTGTCCTCTGTCCTCCGTGTCTTTCTGCGCCGTCCATCAAACTCAGCCTAAACTCTTCGGCTTCATCTCCAGACACCCGGCGCTCGACACCTACCACTGCTACATCTTCCAGAGCAGGAAGTTCGTAAGTGTCCCGCAGGAGCGACGGTTCCCCGAGTAGAACCGTAAATATTCTCACTATATAATCAGAGATAGCCCCGCCCACTTTCTCACTGCAGAGCACACTGAGTACCATTACTGAATCAGTAGAACACACTGAGTACCGGTACTGAATCAGTAGAACACACTGAGTACCGGTACTGAATCAGTAGAACACACTGAGTACCTGTACTGAATCAGTAGAACACACTGAGTACCGGTACTGAATCTGTAGAACACACTGAGTACCATTACTGAATCAGTAGAACACACTGAGTACCGGTACTGAATCAGTAGAACACACTGAGTACCGGTACTGAATCTGTAGAACACACTGAGTACCATTACTGAATCAGTAGAACACACTGAGTACCGGTACTGAATCAGTAGAACACACTGAGTACCATTACTGAATCAGTAGAACACACTGAGTACCGGTACTGAGTTTGGTGGTACTGAATCAGTAGAACACACTGAGTACCGGTACTGAGTTTGGTGGTACTGAATCAGGTTCTGCTCCTCTCTGTTCTTTAGGCTCATCTGTTGGTGTCGGTGATCGGAGACGCGTTTCGGGCGAGTCAGCAGAACTCGGGTCTGAGGGGGAGTCGGGACCTGGTGGTAGAAGCTCTCAGACACAAGGTCCGTCCATTTACTGACCTCTGACCTCTAACTAACCAAACAAACACTTATATATCCTTACTGTATATACACACACATCCTTATATATATACGCTCCATATATACATATAAATATATATAAACCCCACCTTACACCCTGCTCACGGAACGCTGTGAGGCTCATCTCGATACATACAGTCTATATTCCCTCCTTCCTCCTGTCTGGTTTAAACAGCAGCAGAGCGTCTGAATATATCTACACTGATGGGCGTGGTGTTCTGGAAATGAGGTGTGTTCAGGTACATTTCTGGAGTTTTATCTTGTTTATCTTGGTAACAGAAAACACAGGAGCTCCACTGACTGAATACAACCTAGACAGACGCCAACAGTCAGACGTTCATCGCTATCTCGGTAACACAGGCGCTGTGCCGAGCCGAGCGTACACCCCCACTTATTACACACACATGAACACACAGCAGCACAAACCCAACTTTTACATCAACAATAAACAGAATAGTAAATAAAATAACATTGCTGTTCCCGTAAATGAGCTGCTGCATGGTGAAGGATCTCTGCACTGTATTATGTTGTATAAATGTAATAAATAAGTGTAAACAGTGAGTTAAAGCTGTAAATGTGTTTTTCTGAATCAGAATAATGTCCTGCAGAGAGAGAACTCTGAACTGAAGAGGAAACTACAGGACAAACCGGCAGAGGTGAGATCATGACCTGTCCCGTGAGCCAAACACAGGAAAGTGCAGATACCAAACATACCCAACATACCAAACACACAGTTTATTAATTAGGGGATCAGGTTTATAAGAATAGTCAATAACAGGCAGAGCCAGTATCCAAATAGCAGCATAAACAAACAACATACACAGGAATCCACAACATGGCAAAAAAAAATTCAAAAATACAAAAATAGGTCAAAACCAAAACGGTTAACAACAAACAAACGGGCTAGAGAGAAGTTAATAAACAAAAACGGAAGCGTAAGATAGAACAGCTATAGAAACATTTTTAATACCAAACAAAGATAGAGTGAAAACAAGAGCAATATATACAGAAGAGTTCAGGTGTGAGTAATGATTAGAAGCATGGTGAGCCGGAACACCGATCTGACTACGTCATGTGATCCAGCATTTTCGGAGGGTTAATCACAGGTGCATTCTGGGATATGGAGTCTTTCTCAGGTTAGGACAGTGACAGGACTGACATAATGTATATATATATATTTACGAAATTCTCATTGTTTTCTGTTTGATATTCAGAAACTGTATGAAAATGATCCTGAGGATTCTGAAAGTGAACTGCCCAATGGACAAGGTGAGTACACACACACACACACACACACACACACACACACACTATACACACACACACACACACACACACACACACACACAAATACAAACTATACACACACACTATACACACACACACACTATACACACACACACACTATACACACACACACACTATACACACACACACACTATACACACACACACACACACACACTATACACACACACACTATACACACACACACTATACACACACACACACTATACACACACACACACACACACACACACACACACTATACACACACACACACTATACACACACACACACACACACACTATACACACACACACACACACACACACACACTATACACACACACACACACACACTATACACACACACTACACACACACACTATACACACACACTACACACACACACTATACACACACACACTATACACACACACACTATACACACACACACACTATACACACACACACACACACACACTATACACACACACTACACACACACACTATACACACACACACTATACACACACACACACACACACACACACACTATACACACACACACACACTATACACACACACACACACACACACACACACACACACACACACTATACACACACACTACACACACACACTATACACACACACTACACACACACACTATACACACACACACACACACTATACACACACACACACACACACTATACACACACACTACACACACACACTATACACACACACTACACACACACACTATACACACACACACTATACACACACACACTATACACACACACACACTATACACACACACACACACACACACTATACACACACACTACACACACACACTATACACACACACACTATACACACACACACACACACACACACACACTATACACACACACACACACTATACACACACACACACACACACACTATACACACACACACACACACACACTATACACACACACACACACACACACACACACTATACACACACACACACACACACACTATACACACACACACACACACACACTATACACACACACACACACACACACACACACTATACACACACACTATACACACACACACACTATACACACACACACACACTACACACACACACACTATACACACACACACTATACACACACACACACACACACACACACACACTATACACACACACTACACACACACACACTATACACACACACACACACACACTATACACACACACACACACACACACTATACACACACACACACACACACACACACTATACACACACACTACACACACACACACTATACACACACACACTATACACACACACACTATACACACACACACACACACACACACACACACACTATACACACACACTACACACACACACACTATACACACACACTATACACACACACACACACACACTATACACACACACACACACACACACACTATACACACACACTACACACACACACACTATACACACACACACTATACACACACACACACACACACTATACACACACACACACACACACACACACACTATACACACACTATACACACACTACACACACTATACACACACACTACACACACACACACTATACACACACACACACACACTATACACACACACACACACACTATACACACACACACTATACACTTTATTAATAAATAGACTGTTTCTCACAGTAAATTTAAATCTGATATTTCTCTTTAATTATATTTACAGTTTTTCTGGATTGGTTACACACATTTCTGAGAACATGCCTCGTATTCTCCGAACTCTACACACAAATCCAACAAACACACACACAATGGGCAAAACCCTTCAATTCTCCTGCAAAATGAAACTTTACATTCAAAACAGTGTTATCTCTTCACAAAAGGCCATTTTGTGTTCAGATGACACACAAACTATCATATGAACAGACAATTAAAAAAAGCATTTAAACACTGATGTGCTCAGTGTAAAACACCATTCTCCATTCATCATAATGACTTTTTGTTCAGTGTTACACTTACTACAGACATTAAATACATAAGTGCGTTGTAAAATATTTAATAATATTGTTTTTATACTCAGAACACACAAATACACAGTAAAAAATATATTTTATTTTTCCAACAAAAACAATGTACACAGTGTACAATGCAACCAACACAAAGTGACACAAGTGATTTAAATAAAAAACAACAGAAGAATGTATTGTATAAAGTTACAATAAACAAAAAATACTATGCTGCATCCTGTCTTCTGTTTCAGACTGGTAAAGCTTTGATTGCTAATTGTAAACCTGTGTGAAGGGTGTTTGCCCATGTTAAAAAAGTGTGTTTCAGAATTGCTATTTGAGTGTAAAGCAGGAATTGTGCTTATAGTTTAGCAGAATTGGTTCAAGGGTTAGTGCGTAAGTTACATGTTGTGGTCATTGTGTCCCAAGTACCAGAAATTGTGTGTAAACAATCCAGAAAAACTGTAATATGATCACATTTGTGTGTTGATTATGTTTTAAAACGAATGTTGCAATGCATCTTTAAATAATTCAGTTTTATTCAGTTTCAGATTAAAAATATAGTTTTGATTGTGGTTTAAACACATGCAGGTCTGTATTGGCCCTGTGATGATGAAAGTGAAAATTAATATTTTATTTTATATTATTTGCAGTGAGATTCAGCTCCAGAGGATTCTGAGGACTCCAACAACCATCATCATATTTAATATTAATATTAATATTAATCCTGATACTGATGAGTGTAATAAACTGAGACTTCCATCACTGTAAACAGGAAAGGACTTTTATTTTACAAATAGAAATGATTGTATTTATTACAGTTATAAGTAGCAAAATGTGGGTGTGAATAATCATGGTTTATGCAGTATATACATATATACACCAATATCAAAGCAATATTAATAAAGTCATTTATTGTCATTTAAGAGTATTTTTTATTATAAGCATAAATTACATCTGTATGTCATTACTGATCTCACTGTAAAACATTCTAAATATAAATATAAAACCCTGTGAATCACTTTTATTTATATTTGTATTAATTTGTTTAATCACTATCTGGCCTTTATTAACTATTCCTACACATTCTGTCTTTTCTCTGGTTTTTATCATTAAAATTAAATAATAAAATAAAATAAATACACATTTTCTCACTGTAAAATAATAGTTTTAATTCTATTTGTTTGTTCTCTGTTAGTACTATAAGAGTATAAATCAGTAGTGTTATTAACATTAGTATTATTTATTAGTATTAGTTATTAATATTAGTTATTATTATTAGTTTTAGTGTAATGTAGCGCGTGGTTGGTGCTGCAGCGCTGCAGTTCCGCCACTGGCCGCAGGGTGGGGGTAGAGAGGCGGCGGCGCTGTGTTAAACAGGCGCAGAAGAAACGGGCAGCCGAACCAAAACAACACCCAGAACTACAATAATCCGCTTTTAACGCTTTAAACCGGCGAGAAAAGTGGATTTATTTACTCCGGATCGTTTGTATGAGGCAGAGAGAGTAAACTAGGCCGCCGCGCCGCTTTTTACTGAAGATTAAATCCTAAAACCTTTAAAATCAGCAGAAACTGCGGATTCTGATCCGATATAAAGCGGGTTCACCGTTTAATTCATATTAAACCGGATTATTCTCCTTTTCTGCGTTTATTACAGTTTAAAGTGAGATTATTAAAGTTATAAAACAGCGTGGCGGAGCGGCAGCGCTGCAGCCAATCACAGCAGAGTATTCTACAGCACGGTGAGTCTCCTGACCAATCACAGAGCAGCACGATTAGATACTGCGGTTTAAATTGATATTTATAAAGTTAATTTATTAAAATATTCATATGAACTATTATTATTATTGATTATGATAAAATCTATAGAGTTATATAATTTTATATAATGTTATATAATTAATTCAGTTGTAATCCAGGTTCTGTAGGACTTTATGTGGAATATTAGATAGATAGATAGATAGATAGATAGATAGACAGACAGACAGACAGACAGACAGACAGACAGACAGACAGACAGATAGACAGACAGACAGACAGACAGACAGACAGACAGACAGACAGACAGACAGACAGACAGACAGATAGATAGATAGATAGACACAGGAAGTAGTGTGTTAGTATTTTATAGTATTTTGTTAATATTTTATAACAGGTCTATTTTTGAACAATGTAAACTCATTTTACACAGTTACAGTTTATCTTTCCTTCTATTTTGGTATAATTAAAGTATTATGATTAATACAGTACCAGAGAAAGGTTTTAATATTCAATTTGTTAATAATTCAGTAGCTGCTGAGCTGTATAATTCAGATAATCTGCTTTATTATTGTTTTATCTTTATCTTATTAATGACTTTATTACTGCAGTTCTTCTTCTCCTGTCAGATTAACTGTAATTCTTCTCTTCTCTGCTGAAACTGAGACTCAGTTCTTAATCATGTTAATCTGAGCTGAACTTCTACTTTTAATAGTTTTAACAGAGTTCTCTGTGTTTCTGGGTCTTTTTCTAGTGATTATGATGATAAAAGTGTGTAAGTGTGTAAATGCTGCTGCAGTAATGAGTAACAGCAGTAACTCCATCTGTTCCACCACTGATTTAATACAATCCATTTACAAAACTCCAATACATATATTTTTTGTTAAAATAATAAAAGTACTTTTTTCAAATTTTAGTTAATTTAGTTAAGATTTTTTCCTTGAAGGTCCTGCAGGTTACTGCAAAACACTGTTAAAAATGTGAAAGAGTGTGTGGTAACGGGAGTGTGTGGTAACGGGAGTGTGTGGGAACGGGAGTGTGTGGGAACGGGTGTGTGTGGGAACGGGTGTGTGTGGGAACGGGTGTGTGTGGTAACGGGAGTGTGTGGGAACGGGTGTGTGTGGTAACGGGAGTGTGTGGTAACGGGAGTGTGTGGTAACGGGTGTGTGTGGGAACGGGTGTGTGTGGGAACGGGTGTGTGTGGTAACGGGAGTGTGTGGTAACGGGAGTGTGTGGGAACGGGAGTGTGTGGGAACGGGTGTGTGTGGGAACGGGTGTGTGTGGTAACGGGAGTGTGTGGGAACGGGAGTGTGTGGGAACGGGAGTGTGTGGGAACGGGTGTGTGTGGGAACGGGTGTGTGTGGGAACGGGTGTGTGTGGTAACGGGAGTGTGTGGTAACGGGTGTGTGTGGTAACGGGAGTGTGTGGTAACGGGTGTGTGTGGTAACGGGTGTGTGTGGTAACGGGTGTGACGGGAGTGTGTGGGAATGGGAGTGTGTGGGAATGGGAGTGTGTGGGAATGGGAGTGTGTGGTAACGGGTGTGTGGGGTAATGAGTGTGTGGTAATGAGAGTGTGTGTGGTAATGAGAGTGTGTGTGGTAATGAGTGTGTGGTAATGGGAGTGTTCTGGTTTGCAGTGGTGAGTAATTAGACAGTGGGCGTGATTGGCGGCTGATGGGCGGGGTCTTCTCTCAGAGCTGCAATGCGCTCCTGCCCACCTCGCGCCGCCGTAGCTCCGCCCCCTACACGGACACGCCCCGCGATGACGATTCGCTGGACGGGCTGGATCGTCAGGAGGACATCGCCCAGTTCCCTTACGTAGAATTCACCGGCCGGGACAGCATCACCTGTCCCACCTGCCAGGGGTCCGGCCGCATCCCCTCAGGTAACCTGCACCTGCGGCCACTTTATCAGAAACACCTACTGTAACACCAGCCACTTTATCAGAAACACCTGCTTATACTCCGCACACCGGCCACTTTATCAGAAACACCTGCTGTAACTAATGCTTCCGCACCTCCGGCCACTTTATCAGAAACACCTTCCCTGTGTTGTTGGTGTATGTAGAGAAGTGGTTGTTATTTGTGTAACTGGTACTGATGATCATCTGATTAGTTTTATTGATTATTGGTTATTGATCTGTTATTGATTAGTGTTTATTGATAGGGAGCTGGTTAATCTTTAACCCTGGTGTTGTTGCTGATCTCAGGTCAGGTAAATGAGTTGGTGGCACTGATTCCCTACAGTGATCAGAGACTGCAGCCCCAGAGAACGTGAGTATAATTCAAATATAAATATATATACAGTATATATAAATCCTGGTTATTCCTGTCCAATCTTCACAGCTGTTTAATCCCTTTCATCTCTTCAGTTCTCTTCACTGCAGTGTGTGTTCATGGTAAAGCTCTTACTTTCACTATTAAACAACATTTCCCCGAGTTCTAGTGCTGTTTTATACCATTTGATTTATTTCACCAAACCATTAATTGATCATGTGCTGATAACAATCAAAAATTGGCATTCACAATATACAATTTGTGTTTTGTTATCACTTCTGATATCAGAATGTTTTTAACATAACAAATTTACTTATACAGAACAAGGAACTGTTAACACAGAGAAAGCCTTAAATTAGTGTGCAATAAAAATAAAAAAAATGATGGAAGGAATAAAATATATATATAGTAGTTTACTATGTTTGTGTTTCAGTGAAATCTGTTCTTTTATTCTTTATAGTTTTTCAATTTTTGACATCTGCAGCCTAATAGCAAATGTATTTTTTCCCATTACATATATTTCATTGACTATATTCATCCATTCTTCCTTTACTGGGGGATCAGGTTTACGCCTATATCTCCTTGTTATGGGTTTTTACTTACAGATATCTATTTAATCCTATTGCTTGAGGACTGATCTCTCCTAAAAATAAATCTCTGGTTTATTTCTTAGTCCAATATTTTTTATAATGTATTGTGCAAATCTGATTAAAATCTGGTTTTAGTGGTTTTAGTTGTTTAATCTGTTTATATGTTTCCTCTGATTGATGAACTGGATCTTTTTCACGATCACAGGATGAGTCTTTCCTCAGGGTTGTTTAAGTAGTGAGAAGCTACTCCCTGCATCAGTTAGGGTTCATTAACTTGTTGCAGCTGAAACATATTAATCACACATGCAGTAATTATTATCCAATAGGAGGATGTTACCCATTTACTTAAGTTAAATGCAGGTGCTGACCTTTTCCTGTGTATAATATATACACATATAAAATGTAGTGTGTTGTGTACTTGTGCTGGTATGTGATGTAAACAGGAAGCAGTATGTGGGTCTGTCGGTGATCGTGTGTTTGCTGGTCTCGGCACTGGTGGCGTTCTTCCTGTTCCCGCGGCCGGTTCTGGTGGAGGACGGAGGAATCCGATCCGTTATCGTTCTGTTCGATCATCACAAGAGCCGAGTACTGATCAACCTGACCGTGAGTATCAATGCTCCATCGCTATCTTACCCCCCCCAACACCCCCACCCCTTCCTCCTGCCAGAGCTTCTGAATATATCTACACTGATGGGCGTGGTGTTCTGGAAATGAGGTGTGTTCAGGTACATTTCTGGAGTTTTGATTGGTTAAAATAGCAATCCGCTAAAGTCAGAGATCACCTGACTCTTAAGAGAGACGCTCTGATTGGTTTATTTTATGTTACACCCAAAATCAACCAGAATTAGCCACACCCATGATTAATTAAGAGAATTAGTGAAAGAGCAAGGTGTACTAAAGACGCACTGACACACCCTTAATCAAGCTGCTCGGAGCACGACTGACCTGCAGATCAGTAAATACAGAACTCTGGGATTTATAACTGTTCTTTTTTAGAGCTCTCTGAATTTCCACAACGGGAATTTCTTCACGCTGCTGGTGGAGAACGTTAACAGTCAGGTTCTGTACATGAAGACGGTGATCGGAACCCGGCAGCTCGGCAACGTCCTCACCATCCAGCCCCTCAGCCAGAGACAGGTACAATTACAATTACAGACCCCCAGATTACAATTACAAACATTACAATTACAATTACAAACATTACAATTACAATTAAAAACATTACGATTACAGACTTTACAATTACAGACCTTACCATTACAATTACAGACCCCCAGATTACAATTACAATTACAATTACAAACATTACAATTACAGACCTTACATTTACAATTACAATTACAGACCCCCAGATTACAATTACAGACCTTACATTTACAATTACAATTACAGACTTTACAATTACATTTATAAAAGGAAATAAATCTGTAGGGTAAGTAGTTTTAATGCTCTGTATCTCGTCTCTCTGCAGATGAATTTTACCGTCAGTATGGAGATCAGTGGGAGTCTGTCGTACGTGTAGTGAGTATCTGAGTGTGTGTGTGTGTGTGTGTGTGTGTGTGTTGTATGTGTGTGTGTGTTGTGTGTATGTGTATGTGTGTGTGTGTGTGTGTGTGTGTGTGTGTGTGTGTGTGTGTGTGTGTGTGTGTGTGTGTGTGTGTGTGTAGTACTGAGTGTAAATTCTCTCTCTGGTGTTTAGTGCTTTCTGCACCATGCCGAGTATCAAGGTTCACAACATCGTGGTTTTTATGCAGTAAGTGTTTCTTCTTTCTTTAAAGGTGTTCCAGTACTTTTGGAGGAGATTCATAACAGAATTGAATTGTATATAATGTTATTTAATGTTATTTAATGTGAGGCTGCTCCTATATTTCTGCTGTAAACTGAAAATATTTGGGTTTGATATTAAAAGATTAATACGAGACAAAAGATCAACATTTCAGATTTTATTTCCAGGTTTTTACACCTGAAACTGAAACACAGTTCAGAACCCATTTCTCTTGTGAGTAAAAGTGTTGATCATGTGACTCTCAGGTGTGCAGCTTTAAAAAATCATCCTGGAAAATCATCATAAAATAGGAATACTGAAGATTATTGATGTCAGTGGATCACAGACATGATGCAGTTTTTTTCAAGCAAAAGATTTACAGCTAAATATTATATTTTTATTCACTTTAATATATTTTAAATTGATCTGTTTCAAAACTTTTACTGATGAGAAAAATGAGTCAGTTCAGATAGAAGGTGCTGAATCTTCTGATATAAATATCTGGAAATAAAAACTGAAATGTTGATCTTTTGCCTTTTTTTAATAAGAATAAAAGTGATTTAAAATCGTAATCTCTCCTGACTTTTACTGTATCTGCTCGTTTACCTTCTACAGGACCTCAGTGAAAACATCCTACATGGTGCGCAGCGCTCAGAACACACTGGAGGCGTATCGCTACATCGACTGCGGCGCAAACTCCACCGTACACCCCCCCCGCCCCCACACTGATCAATAACCATAAAACTGCACTGATCAATAACCCCCTGCTCTGAACAATAATCCCCCCCTCTAATCCATAACCACAACATTGCACTGCTGAGGTAAATCCACTGCCGCCCCTCAGTGGACCTGTGGATCGACATCGCTCAGCTTAATCAATACCAGCTTAATCAATCAATCAATAACGTAAACTCCTTCAGATAATCTATCAGTTGTCCATAAATATGGCAGACGGTCCGTCAACTGAGAAACTGCCTGTTTTACTTTTAGCACTGAAGCTAATATCGCTAATATCGCTAATATAGTTAATATTACTAATGTGCTGCGCCAGTTAGCATCATGCTAATCACAGGACTAAATAATAAATATCACAGACTTTAATATAAACTATAGACGACTCTGACGCAGGGCCCAATATTCCACAACCAACATTATTCAGCAAAACATAAAAAATAAGAAAAATAATGAGTAAAAATAGTCAGAATGATTTATAATAAACAGTGAATTTTGAGGTTATGTAATTTAATGCAGTGATGAAAACCCCGTGTTCCTTTCTGTTCCTTCCTGTCCTGCGATTAGCAGCAATGCTAACTCATTCCTGTAACTGTTAAAAAAAAACTCATTAGCCTAATTAGCCTCTTTAGCTAATGCTAAAATTCAACACAGAACATGACGGGACTGATGAGCTAAATCACATTTAATAACAGGGAAACTGACTCTCCAACAGGCTTAGCGCAGCTAGCATGCTAATGCTAACCCTTCTGTATCGGTCAGTGTAGATCAATATACTTGATTAGTTTATGATTGGTGATTAGAGTTACTGCTGAGCGATTGATTATTGGAGTTACTTGTTTTTGCACTTTGCTTTACTTCAGGAGTTTATTGTTCAAACTGAACTTTTAGCGCATTAGCGTTAGCATTAGCATGTGTTACTTTCCTGAGAAAATTAAAGATGCCAGATTTAATCAGTGTTTATTTCTCATTAATTATTTATTTAGGTGATTTATGTTAATCTGCTGATGGGAAATTCAGATTTGATATATTGAATTAAATTCAGCAGATAAAACTCTTACAGCGACTCATAATGAGAATGATTAGATTATTGATCAGATTTGGGCTGTTTTTTTCTGTGTTTATTGTAAAGGGAGGTGATTTTCTGCACTGTGTAAAAACTGTTTATATATTATTGTTTTTTTGAGTGAACTTTATTTAATTTTGATGCAGGTAAAAAACGCTTGTATGTTTTCTTTTTTCTTTGTTTATGTGTATTTTGTATTTTTTTTGTGTTTTGTGAGATTAACTGAGTTTCTTTACAAACAAAAAGAGCTGTAAAAAAGAGAGTACTTAAACAAAAAATCAACAATATTGGAGCCAGAATTAAGTAAAATGAAAAAGAAAAAACTCTTAAATGATCATGTGATTTAATTTAACATAAAAGGGAAAGAAAAAGTCTACAGGTAATTAATATTAATAAATTAATAAAGTAAAATTATACAATACAATTGTTGTTAAGCTTTGTACCAATTAATATTATTTTCTAATAATATAATAATATCAGAATACCCCTTTAGTATTAGTATTAAAATTAGTAATCGTATTTAGAATATGGTAATATATAGCGTATAATAATGTTATAATAATAGAGAATATAATAATAATAATACATTTATGAATGTTCTATTAAATATGTAGTAAAATCCTGTTATATGGTAATTAGGCCAGTTATTACAAACAAGAAAATTTGAAATTCAGAAATTTTGGTTATTTATGTTTTTTTTCCGGTTTATTGAGGTAGATCCGGTTTATTGAGGTAAATCCGGTTTATTGAGGTAAATCCGGTTTATTGAGGTAGATCTGGTTTATTGAGGTAGATCTGGTTTATTGAGGTAAATCCAGTTTATTGAGGTAGATCTGGTTTATTGAGGTAGATCTGGTTTATTGAGGTAGATCCGGTTTATTGAGGTAAATCCGGTTTATTGAGGTAGATCTGGTTTATTGAGGTAGATCCGGTTTATTGAGGTAGATCCGGTTTATTGAGGTAGATCTGGTTTATTGAGGTAGATCTGGTTTATTGAGGTAGATCCGGTTTATTGAGGTAGATCTGGTTTATTGAGGTAGATCTGGTTTATTGAGGTAAATCCGGTTTATTGAGGTAAATCCGGTTTATTGAGGTAAATCCGGTTTATTGAGGTAGATCTGGTTTATTGAGGTAGATCTGGTTTATTGAGGTAAATCCGGTTTATTGAGGTAGATCCGGTTTATTGAGGTAGATCTGGTTTATTGAGGTAGATCCGGTTTATTGAGGTAAATCCGGTTTATTGAGGTAGATCCGGTTTATTGAGGTAGATCTGGTTTATTGAGGTAGATCCGGTTTATTGAGGTAGATCTGGTTTATTGAGGTAGATCTGGTTTATTGAGGTAGATCTGGTTTATTGAGGTAGATCCGGTTTATTGAGGTAGATCCGGTTTATTGAGGTAGATCTGGTTTATTGAGGTAGATCTGGTTTATTGAGGTAGATCTGGTTTATTGAGGTAGATCCGGTTTATTGAGGTAGATCTGGTTTATTGAGGTAGATCTGGTTTTTTGAGGTAGATCCGGTTTATTGAGGTAGTCAAGTCAAGTCAAGTAGTTTTATTGTCAATACTGCATATGTACAGGACATACAGAGAATTGAAATTACGTTACTCTCCTTCCCAATTTTACAGCAAGTACAGATAATAGATATAATAAAGGAGAATGGGAGACACTATGTGTACAATACAGCAGGGACACAAATAGACATACATGAGACAAAAACAAGGTGCAGTGGTGTGGGGGAGGAATAGATATATAAGTAAATAAGTAAAAATAGATATATAATTATAATATAAAAGAGTGGGAGACACTATATGTTCAATACAGCAAGACACAATAAACATATGTAAGACAATAGTGCAATATTGATGGTGATTGAGATGGAATGACAGTATAAATAGTATATAACAGTAGTGCAGATAGGGTATATAGCTTAAGGCTGGTAAAGTGAATGGGTGCGTAAGTCCTTAAAGTTCACAGTTTAATTAAGTGGAATTAAAGTGCGTATAGACAGTGCAAGTAGGGTCCTGCGGCAGGATGCTGTGCAGGCCCCGTACCACACGGTGAAACAGCTGGTCAGTATGCTCTCGATGGCCCCTCTGTAGAAGGTGGTCATGATGGGGGTGGGGGCTCCAGCTCTTCTCAGCTTGCGGAGAAAGTAGAGACGCTGATTTGCCTTCCTGGCCAGTGACGCTGAGTTGGTGCTCCAGGAGAGGTCCTCTGTGACGTGCACACCCAGGAACTTGGTGCTGCTCACCCTCTCCACAGCAGTTCCGTTGATGGACAGAGGGGTGTGCAGTGTGTGAGTTCTCCTGAAGTCCACAACAATCTCCTTGGTCTTCTCTGTGTTCAGAGAGAGATTGTTGTGTTTGCACCAGGAGGCCAGGCGGCTCACCTCGCTCCTGTAGTGTGACTCATCGTTGTTGCTGATGAGACCCACCACCGTCGTGTCATCCGCAAACTTGACGAAGAGGTTGGAGGTGTGTGCTGGTGTGCAATCGTGGTTCAGCAGAGTGAACAGAAGGGGGCTCAGCACACATCCTTGGGGAGCCCCTGTGTTCAGTGTGGTGATGCTGGATGTGCTGCTGCCAACCTGCACTGCCTGTGGTCTTCCAGTCAGGAAGTCTAACAGCCAGTTGCACAGTGAAGTGCTCAGCCCCAGACTGTCCAGTTTGTGTATGAGCTGTTGGGGGAAGATTGTGTTGAATGCTGAGCTGAAGTCAACAAACAGCATTCTGACGTAGGTGTTCTTCTTGTCTAGGTGTGTGAGGGCTGAGTGGAGAACAGTGGAGATGGCATCATCGGTCGAGCGATTTGACCGATATGCAAACTGGTAGGGGTCCAGGGAGGAGGGGAGTGAAGACTTGATGTGATGCATGACTAGTCGTTCGAAGCACTTCATGAGGATGGGGGTGAGTGCAACTGGACGATAGTCATTGAAACAGGATGGCGATGCCTTCTTTGGGACAGGGATGATGGTGGTGGCTTTGAAGCATGTGGGAACCACCGCCTGACTCAGAGAGGTGTTATAGATGTCAGTATAAACCTCTGCGAGTTCCCAGGCACAGTCTCTCAGCACACGACCAGGAATGTTGTCAGGCCCAGGAGCTTTCCGAGCACTGATCCTGCTGAATGCTCTCCTCACACTGTCTGGGGACAGCGTCAGCACCTGGTCACCAGGAGGAAGGATCGATTTCTTGGCGGGTGTGTTGTTGAGTGGCTCGAACCTTGCGAAGAACCCATTCAGGTCGTTCAGCAGAGATGTGTCGCTGGTCTGTGGATGTGGTTTATAGCCTGTGATAGACTGGATACCCTGCCACAGGTTCTGTGTGTCTCTGCTGTCACTGAAGTGTTGGGAAATCTTCTTTGAGTACTGCCTCTTAGCTTTCCTGATCCCACGGGACAGGTTGGCCCTGGTCCTCAGGCCTGCCTGGTCACCTGTTCTGAAGGCTGCATTTCTAGCCTTCAGGAGCTTGTGGACCTCTCCTGTCAGCCATGGTTTCTGATTCGCTCGAACAGTGACGGTCTTGAGGTCGGTTACATCATCAGTGCACTTGGTGATGTAGGCAGAGACAGTTTCTGTGTACTCCTGAATGTCCGTGGAGTTGTTGTGGGTGGCAGCCTCTCTGAACATATTCCAGTCTGTTGTGCTGAAACAGTCCTGAAGTGCCTCTGAGGAACCCTCTGGCCACACTCGTACCTGCTTAAGAACTGGTTTGGTGACTTTAACCAGTGGTCTGTAAGCTGGCATTAGCATAATGGTGATCAGAGGCTCCCAGGTGGGGGAGGGGGGAGGCTCTGTAGGCTCCTCTGTGTGTGGTGAAGACCTGGTCCAATATGTTGTTTCCCCTGGTTGGAAAGTCTATGTGTTTAAAAAGTCCAGAAAACACACTCTTTGGGTCTGCATGGTTGAAATCTCCAGCCAGAATGAGAAAAGCATCTGGGTGCGCTGTCTGCTGTTCACTGATGTACTGGTACAGTTCATTCAGTGCTTCACTCCTCACGCTGTTGTTGGAGGTCGGAGGGATGTAAACAGCAGCGATCAGCACGGCGGAGAAATCTCTCGGTAGATAGAACGGACGGTATTTGATAATCATCAGTTCCACTACCGGTGAGCAGTGTTTACAGACCACAACAACGTTCCGACACCAAGCATCGCTGATGTAAACACAGAGTCCACCGCCGCGGCTCTAACCTCCGTCAGCTAGCGCGCGGTCCGCCCGATAGCATGTTAGCCCCTCCAGCTGAACGGCGTGGTCCGGGACGCTGTTGTTGAGCCAGGTTTCGGTGAAAACATAAACACAGCAGTCTCTCACGGTCTTCTGAGTTGACTGAAGTAAGCGGATGTAATCCAGTTTATTGTCCAGAGAGCGTACATTGGCCAAAAGCATGGTGGGGATAGCTGGCTTGTGTGGGCTAGCCGCTAGCCTCGCTCGGATACCCCCGCACTTACGCCGTTTCTGCCTTCTCGCCTGCCGCCTGTGGCGCTTCCATTGTGGGCGAGCTGCAGCGGTGGGGGTCGGTGGGGGTGCGGGTGTCCGGAGCACGCCGCAGACTCGCAGTTCTTCTCGGAGTCCGCGGTTTAACTCCAAAAATGAGTTTCTGCCGACTGCAGAAACTCACGGCTGTAGGTGCGTTTCAGGACGTGAACGCACGACAAAGACGTACAAAAACACTTCGACTTACGAGACAAAAAACACGAAAACGCTGTTTCCTCGGGGGAGAGAGAAGCCGCAGCGTGTGCATGCGCCGCCATCTTGCCTCTACCAGGTAGATCTGGTTTATTGAGGTAAATCTGGTGTTTTTCTGTTTACAGATTAAAGGGTTAAAGTTCTTGTATTTATTCGGGGGACATTTTTGTTTGTTTTGTTTTGTTTTGTTTTGTTCTCTAAGCTCCTCCCCCTCTGTGTGCAATAAGGGAGCATCTCTAAAGTATCAGAACTAAAGCAGGAAGAAGTTCTCAACCAAAAACTGCAGCACATTTTATACAGTGTTTTACTACAGTGTGAACTGGGACCAGTCTGGAGTGTGTACTGGAGTGTGTACTGGAGTGTGTACTGGAGTGTGTACTGGAGTGTGTACTGGAGTGTGTACTGGTCTGGAGTGTGAACTGGTCTGGAGTGTGAACTGGTCTGGAGTGTGTACTGGTCTGGAGTGTGTACTGGTCTGGAGTGTGTATTGGAGTGTGTACTGGTCTGGAGTGTGTACTGGAGTGTGTACTGGTCTGGAGTGTGTACTGGAGAGTGTACTGGTCTGGAGAGTGTACTGGTCTGGAGAGTGTACTGGTCTGGAGAGTGTACTGGTCTGGAGTGTGAACTGGTCTGGAGAGTGTACTGGTCTGGAGAGTGTACTGGTCTGGAGTGTGAACTGGTCTGGAGTGTGAACTGGTCTGGAGAGTGTACTGGTCTGGAGTGTGAACTGGTCTGGAGTGTGTACTGGAGTGTGTACTGGTCTGGAGAGTGTACTGGTCTGGAGTGTGAACTGGTCTGGAGAGTGTACTGGTCTGGAGTGTGTACTGGTCTGGAGAGTGTACTGGTCTGGAGTGTGAACTGGTCTGGAGTGTGAACTGGTCTGGAGTGTGAACTGGTCTGGAGAGTGTACTGGTCTGGAGAGTGTACTGGTCCGGAGTGTGAACTGGTCCGGAGTGTGAACTGGTCCGGAGTGTGAACTGGTCCGGAGTGTGAACTGGTCCGGAGTGTGAACTGGTCCGGAGAGTGTACTGGTCCGGAGAGTGTACTGGTCCGGGGAGTGTGAACTGGTCTGGAGTGTGAACTGGTCTGGAGTGTGAACTGGTCTGGAGTGTGAACTGGAGTGTGTACTGATCTGGAGAGTGTACTGGAGTGTGTACTGGTCTGGAGTGTGTACTGGTCTGGAGAGTGTACTGGAGTGTGTACTGATCTGGAGTGTGTACTGGAGAGTGTACTGGTCTGGAGAGTGTACTGGTCTGGAGAGTGTACTGGTCTGGAGAGTGTACTGGAGTGTGTATTGGAGAGTGTACTGGTCTGGAGTGTGAACTGGAGTGTGAACTGGTCTGGAGAGTGTACTGGAGTGTGTACTGGTTTGATGATGGACATTAATCTGATATGATTCTGATTTTTGTCTGAATTGTATCTGAATGTTTTCAGTAATTATTATAATAATGATAATAATGTGATAATTTTGATATTTTGTTGGTATTTTTTATTTCACTGTAGAAGATTAAATGTAATAATTGATGCTTGAAAACCTAAAGAATAATAAAGTTGAATTAATTCTATATTATTTGTTTGTTGGGTCTCATTAGCATACTGCACTAAAAAATCTTCTTCTTTTATTTTTATTCTTCTTTATTTTTCAGTCTGTTTTTAAGCCCCTCCTACAACAGTTTAAATCAGCACAGATCTAAACTCTGAACACTGTGGCTTTATACAGTATAGTATAGTACAGTATATTATAGTATAGTACAGCATAGTGTAGTACAGTATAGGACAGTACAGCATAGCGTAGTACAGCATAGTGTAGTACAGCATAGTGTAGCACAGTATAGTACAGTACAGTATAGTACAGTATAGTATAGTACAGCATAGTGTAGTACAGTATAGTACAGTATAGTGTAGCACAGTATAGTGTAGCACAGCATAGTGTAGTACAGTATAGTACAGTATAGTACAGTATAGTATATTATAGTATAGTACAGCATAGTATAGTGCAGTATAGTATAGTACAGTACAGTATAGTACAGTACAGTATAGTATAGTACAGCACAGTGTAGTACAGTACAGTACAGCATAGTACAGCACAGTATAGTACGGTATAGTATAGTACAGTAAAGTACAGTACAGCGTAGTATAGTATAGTACAGCATAGTACAGTACAGCATAGTACAGTATAGTACAGTATAGTACAGTACGGTATAGTATATTATAGTATAGTACAGCATAGTATAGCACAGTATAGTATAGTGCAGTACCGCATAGTACATTATAGTATAGTACAGTACAGTACAGTGTAGCATAGTACAGTATATTACAGTATAGTACATTATAGTATGGTACGGTATAGTACAGTACAGTACAGTATAGTACATTATAGTACAGTGGAGTACAGTACAGTATAGTGCAGTATAGTACAGTAAAATCTTCCAAATCAAAATAGTCTTGCTAAAACTTTTTTGTGACAAAATTGTTTAAATAAATTAATAAATAAATAATTACTATATATAAATATAATATGGAAAAATTTATATTTCAGTATAAAATAGAATTAAAGTGTGATTTTAAATGTTGTGAGTTTCAGGTAAAGGTGAGTGAATGCGAGAGCACAGTGAGTGTGAGAGCGGAGTGTCAGTATAGTGAGTTAGCGGTGTATTAGAGGCAGTTTACCACCCCCCCCGGGGGTCTCACCTCACACTCTGCTAACGCTATCTTTAATAATTAACCTGCATTCTCTCACTCCTCTCTCACCCCCTCACACCATCTCACTCTCTCACTCCTCTCTCACACCATCTCACTCTCTCACACCATCTCACTCTCTCACTCCTCTCTCACACCATCTCACTCTCTCACTCCTCTCTCACACCATCTCACTCTCTCACTCCTCTCTCACACCATCTCACTCTCTTACTCATCTCTCACACCATCTCACTCCTCTCTCACACCATCTCACTCTCTCACTCCTCTCTCACCCCTCGCACCATCTCACTCTCTCACTCCTCTCTCACACCATCTCACTCCACACACTCCTCTCTCACCCGCTCACACCATCTCACTCCTCTCTCATCCCCTCACACTCCTCTCACACCCACTCACACCATCTCACTCTCACTCCTCTCACACCATCTCACTCCACACACTCCTCTCTCACCCCCTCACACATCTCACTCCACACACTCCTCTCTCACCCCCTCACACCATCTCACTCTCTCACTCCTCTCTCACCCCCTCACACCATCTCACTCTCTCACTCCTCTCTCACCCCCTCACACCATCTCACTCTCTCACTCCTCTCTCACACCATCTCACTCCTCTCTCACCCCCTCACACCATCTCACTCTCTCACTCCTCTCTCACCCCCTCACACCATCTCACTCCACACACTCCTAACATTTACAGTAAACACATTCAGCTACTGTAACTCCACCCACTGCTGCAAATGCACACACAGCTCGACTCTAATCTGGAGCAGATTAATAAATACGATTATATATTAATAATATATTAATAAATATTAGTGTTTCTCTCTGTGTTTAATATCAGGTGTTTATGTGATCAGTAGAACTATGTGCTCTGAATGATGAATATCCATATAATACTGTAGAATACGATGAGATGGGGATGAGTTAATGAGTTGGGGATGCGGTGGGGGTGAGTTAGTGAGGTGGGGATGAGTTAGTGAGTTGGGGACGAGTTAGTGAGTTGGGGATGAGTTAATGAGTTGGGGATGCGGTGGGGATGAGTTAGTGAGGTGGGGATGAATTAGTGAGATGGGGTGATTTAGTGAGATGGGGATGAGTTCGGGATGAGTTAGTGAGTTGGGGACGAGTTAGTGAGTTGGGGACGAGTTAGTGAGTTGGGGATGAGTTAGTGAGTTGGGGATGAGTTGGGGATGAGTTGGTGAGATGAGGATGAGTTAGTGAGATGGGGATGAGTTGGGGATGAGTTAGTGAGATGGGGATGAGTTGGGGATGAGTTAGTGAGATGGGGATGAGTAGTGAGTGAGGGATGAGTTAGTGAGTGAGGGATGAGTTAGTGAGATGGGGACGAGTTAGTGAGTGAGGGATGAGTTGGGGATGAGTTAGTGAGTTGGGGGTGAGTTAGTGAGTTGGGGATGAGTTAGTGAGTGAGGGATGAGTTAGTGAGATGGGGAAGAGTTAGCGAGTGAGGGATGAGTTGGGGATGAGTTAGTGAGTTGGGGATGAGTTAGTGAGTGAGGGATGAGTTAGTGAGATGGGGACGAGTTAGTGAGTGAGGGGTGAGTTGGGGATGAGTTAGTGAGATGGGGATGAGTTAGTGAGATGGGGATGAGTTAGTGAGATGGGGATGAGTTCGGGATGAGTTAGTGAGTTGGGGACGAGTTAGTGAGTTGGGAATGAGTTAGTGAGATGGGGATGAGTTAGTGAGATGGGGATGAGTTCGGGATGAGTTAGTGAGTTGGGGACGAGTTAGTGAGTTGGGGACGAGTTAGTGAGTTGGGGATGAGTTAGTGAGTTGGGGATGAGTTGGGGATGAGTTGGTGAGATGAGGATGAGTTAGTGAGATGGGGATGAGTTGGGGATGAGTTAGTGAGATGGGGATGAGTTGGGGATGAGTTAGTGAGATGGGGATGAGTAGTGAGTGAGGGATGAGTTAGTGAGTGAGGGATGAGTTAGTGAGATGGGGACGAGTTAGTGAGTGAGGGATGAGTTGGGGATGAGTTAGTGAGTTGGGGGTGAGTTAGTGAGTTGGGGATGAGTTAGTGAGTGAGGGATGAGTTAGTGAGATGGGGAAGAGTTAGCGAGTGAGGGATGAGTTGGGGATGAGTTAGTGAGTTGGGGATGAGTTAGTGAGTGAGGGATGAGTTAGTGAGATGGGGACGAGTTAGTGAGTGAGGGGTGAGTTGGGGATGAGTTAGTGAGATGGGGATGAGTTAGTGAGATGGGGATGAGTTAGTGAGTGAGGGATGAGTTAGTGAGATGGGGACGAGTTAGTGAGTGAGGGATGAGTTGGGGATGAGTTAGTGAGATGGGGATGAGTTAGTGAGATGGGGATGAGTTAGTGAGTGAGGGATGAATTGGGGGTGAGTTAGTGAGATGGGGATGAGTTAGTGAGTTGGGGATGAGTTAGTGAGATGGGGATGAGTTAGTGAGTGAGGGATGAGTTAGTGAGATGGGGACGAGTTAGTGAGTGAGGGATGAGTTGGGGATGAGTTAGTGAGTTGGGGGTGAGTTAGTGAGTTGGGGATGAGTTAGTGAGTGAGGGATGAGTTAGTGAGATGGGGACGAGTTAGCGAGTGAGGGATGAGTTGGGGATGAGTTAGTGAGTTGGGGATGAGTTAGTGAGATGGAGATGAGTTAGTGAGTGAGGGATGAGTTAGTGAGATGGGGACGAGTTAGTGAGTGAGGGGTGAGTTGGGGATGAGTTAGTGAGATGGGGATGAGTTAGTGAGATGGGGATGAGTTAGTGAGTGAGGGATGAATTGGGGGTGAGTTAGTGAGATGGGGATGAGTTAGTGAGTTGGGGATGAGTTAGTGAGATGGGGATGAGTTAGTGAGATGGGGATGAGTTAGTGAGATGGGGATGAGTTAGTGAGTTGGGGATGAGTTAGTGAGATGGGGATGAGTTAGTGAGATGGGGATGAGTTAGTGAGTTGGGGATGAGTTAGTGAGATGGGGATGAGTTAGTGAGTGAGGGATGAATTGGGGGTGAGTTGATTATGTGGGATGAGTTGGGGATATGTTGAGGGGAGGTATTGAGGTGGGGTGGTAATCATCCTGACCTCATTAGTGCTGAATGCAATCAAATCCTCACAGTCATGCTTCAGTATAAAATCTCCTCTGTACAGCAGAGACAGTTACTCCAACAAAATCCGATAATCTCTTTATATACAGTGAATTAACCAGTAGTGAGTTTATATAGTGTGTTGTGTTTATTTCAGGCTTTTACTGTGTAGAAAATATATTACTCCATATTTATATTTATTTATTTATAAATATTGATTTTGTGGTTTGCTCTTCAGTGTAGTGGTTAGTGGTCTGTGTGTGTGTGTGAGTGTGTGAGAGAGGGGGCGGGGCTTAGTGAGAGCTCAGTGCTGCAGTATTGCTGCTCTCGGCTGCAGGCGACTCGACTGCTGCTCTTCAGCTTATTTATGTTTTTAAATTGGTTTATTTATTTAAATTTAGATTAATTTATATTAATAGTTAGTTTTGTGTGTTTTGGATCTGATTTTAATTTTGATACAGGTATGTAGATATTTAATACTTTAGTTTTATTATTAATGTTACTGTAAGTAGTTCTGTATTATAAACTGTTTATTATTGTGGTGTATCCAGTATGAGTCAGGCAGTAGTGAGCAGTGTGAGCAGGCTGAGCACGATATCAGAGACGGATTCCGATCTGGAACCCGGTTCCCCCGTCTCGGTGGGCGGCGGCCAGTGGGCCGGCTCCAGAACTTTACTCTGCTCCAACCAGAAACCCAGCCTGGACAGCAGCACTTTCACCAGCCTCAACTCACTACTGCCCGACGCTGGAGGTACTGATTCACTATACTCACACACTACACACTATACACACACTACACACTCAACTCACTACTGCCCGACGCTGGAGGTACTGATTCACTATACTCACACACTACACACTATACACTCACTATACACACTACACACTATACACTATACACACACTACACACTCAACTCACTACTGCCCGACGCTGGAGGTACTGACTCACTATACTCACACACTACACACTATACACTCACTATACACACTACACACTATACACTATACACACACTACACACTCAACTCACTACTGCCCGACGCTGGAGGTACTGACTCACTATACTCACACACTACACACTATACACTCACTATACACACTATACACTATACACACACTACACACTCAACTCACTACTGCCCGACGCTGGAGGTACTGACTCACTATACTCACACACTACACACTATACACTCACTATACACACTATACACTATACACACACTACACACTCAACTCACTACTGCCCGACGCTGGAGGTACTGACTCACTATACTCACACACTACACACTATACACACACTACACACTCAACTTACTACTGCCCAGCGCTGGAGGTACTGATTCACTATACACACACACTACACACTACACACTATAATTCTAACACTAACAAGTCACATGACCCCGGGGACGGAAAACTGCTAATTTGTTACAGTTTTATAAATTAACTGTGAGGTGAATCACTCCCTCTCCCTCTCTCTCTCTATCTCTCTCTCTATCTCTCTCTCTCACTCTCTCTCTCTCTCTTTCTCTCACTCTCTCTCTCTCTCTTTCTCTCTCTCTCTCTCTCTCTCTCTCTCTCTCTCTTTCTTTCTCTCTCTCTCTCTCTCTCTCTCTGGTTTTATTGAGTTAATGTACAGACCCCCCCCCCCCCCCCCCCTGCACTGCATTAAACTCTGCTACTCAGCTGTTAGTGTTCGGACTCTGTTAACAGGTGTAATATAATAATATAATCACACACCCAGCCGGACTTCCTGTCCATTACCCTCACATTACATCCTACTGCCCATCAAACACACCCTCTCACTCTCACACTCACACAACTCTCACACACACAACTCTCACACTAACACTCACACTCACACAACTCTCACACTAACACAACTCTCACACACACAACTCTCACACTCACTCTCACACAACTCTCACACACAACTCTCACACTCACACTCCCACTCACACAACTCTCACACACACACACACAACTCTCACACTCACACAACTCTCACACACACAACTCTCACACACAACTCTCACACTAACACTCACACAACTCTCACACACACAACTCTCACACTAACACTCACACAACTCTCACACACACAACTCTCACACACACAACTCTCACACTAACACTCACACAACTCTCACACACACACAACTCTCACACACAACTCTCACACTCACACAACTCTCACACACACAACTCTCACACACACAACTCTCACACTCCCACTCACACAACTCTCACACACACAACTCTCACACACACAACTCTCACACTAACACTCACACAACTCTCACACACACAACTCTCACACTAACACTCACACTCACACAACTCTCACACTAACACAACTCTCACACACACAACTCTCACACTCCCACTCACACAACTCTCACACACACACACAACTCTCACACTAACACTCACACTCACACAACTCTCACAAACACAACTCTCACACTAACACTCACACTCACACAACTCTCACACACACAACTCTCACACTCACACAACTCTCACACACACAACTCTCACACACACAACTCTCACACTAACACTCACACAACTCTCACACACACAACTCTCACACTCACACAACTCTCACACACACAACTCTCACACTAACACTCACACAACTCTCACACACACAACTCTCACACTAACACTCACACTCACACAACTCTCACACTAACACAACTCTCACACACAACTCTCACACTCACTCTCACACTCACAACTCTCACACTAACACAACTCTCACACACACAACTCTCACACTCACACAACTCTCACAGTTACACAACTCTCACTCTCACACAACTCGCACACTCACACAACTCTCACACACACAACTCTCACACTAACACTCACACTCACACAACTCTCACACTAACACAACTCTCACACACACAACTCTCACACTCACACTCACACAACTCTCACACTAACACAACTCTCACACACAAAACTCTCACACTCACACAACTCTCACAGTTACACAACTCTCACACTCACACAACTCTCACACTAACACAACTCTCACACACACAACTCTCACACACAACTCTCACACTCACACAACTCTCACACTCACACAACTCTCACACTAACACAACTCTCACTCTCACACAACTCTCACTCTCACACAACACTCACACAACTCTCACACTCACAGAACTCTCACACTCACACAACTCTCACACTCACACAACTCTCACACTCACACAACTCTCACACTCACACAACTCTCACTCTCACACAACTCTCACACTCACACAACTCTCACACAACTCTCACTCTCACACAACTCTCACACTCACACAACTCTCACACTCACACAACTCTCAAACTCACACAACTCTCACACTTACACAACTCTCACACTCACACAACTCTCACACTCACACAACTCTCACACTTACTCTCACTCTCACACTTACACAACTCTCACACTCTCACAACTCTCACACTTACACAACTCTCACACAACTCTCACACTCACACAACTCTCACACTCACACAACTCTCACTCTCACACAACTCTCACGCTCACACAACTCTCACGCTCACACAACTCTCACACTAACACAACTCTCACACTCACACAACTCTCACACTCACACAACTCTCACACTCACACAACTCTCACACTTACTCTCACTCTCACACTTACACAACTCTCACACTCACACAACTCTCACACTTACTCTCACTCTCACACTTACTCTCACTCTCACACTTACACAACTCTCACACTTACACAACTCTCACACTTACACAACTCTCACACTCACACAGCTCTCACACTTACACAACTCTCACACTTACTCTCACTCTCACACTTACACAACTCTCACACTCACACAACTTTCACACTTACTCTCACACTCACACAACACTCACACAACTCTCACTCTCACACAACTCTCACACTCACACAACTCTCAAACTCACACAACTCTCACACTCACACAACTCTCACACTCACTCTCACACTCACACAACTCTCACACTCACACAACTCTCACTCTCACACTCACACAACTCTCACACTCACACAACTCTCACACTTACTCTCACTCTCACACTCACACAACTCTCACACTCACACAACTCTCACACTTACACAACTCTCACACTCACACAACTCTCACACTCACACAACTCTCACACTCACACAACTCTCACACTTACTCTCACTCTCACACTTACACAACTCTCACACTCACAACTCTCACACTCACACAACTCTCAAACTCACACAACTCTCACACTCTCACAACTCACACTCTCACAACTGTCACACTCACACAACTCTCAAACTCACACAACTCTCACACTCTCACAACTCTCAAACTCACACAACTCTCACACTCACACAACTCACACTTACTCTCACACTCTCACAACTGTCACACTCACACAACTCTCAAACTCACACAACTCTCACACTCACACAACTCTCACACTTACACAACTCTCACACTTACACAACTCTCACACTTACACAACTCTCACACTCACACAACTCTCACACTCACACAACTCTCACACTTACTCTCACTCTCACACACAACTCTTACACTCACAACTCTCACACTCACACAACTCTCACACTCTCACAACTCTCACACTCTCACAACTCTCACACTCTCACAACTCTCACACTCACACAACTCTCACACTCTCACAACTCTCACACTTACACAACTCTCACACTCACACAACTCTCACACTCACACAACTCTCACACTTACTCTCACACTCACACAACTCTCACACTTACACAACTCTCACACTCACACAACTCTCACACTCGCACTCACACAACTCTCACACTCACACAACTCTCACACTCACACAACTCTCACACTCTCACACTCTCACAACTCTCACACTCTCACAACTCTCACACTCACACAACTCTCACACTCTCACAACTCTCACACTTACACAACTCTCACACTCACACAACTCTCACACTCACACTCACACAACTCTCACACTCACACAACTCTCACACTCACACAACTCTCACACTTACTCTCACACTCACACAACTCTCACACTTACACAACTCTCACACTCACACAACTCTCACACTCGCACTCACACAACTCTCACACTCACACAACTCTCACACTTACACAACTCTCACACTTACTCTCACACAACTCTCACACTCACACAACTCTCACACTCACACAACCCTCACACTCACACAACTCTCCCACTCACACAACTCTCACACAACTCTCACACTCACACAACTCTCACTCTTACACAACTCTCACACTCACACAACTCTCACACAACTCTCACACTCACACAACTCTCACACAAGTCTCACACTAACACAACTCTCACACAAGTCTCACACTAACACAACTCTCACACAACTCTCACACTAACACAACTCTCACTCTTACACAACTCTCACACTCACACAACTCTCACACAACTCTCACACTAACACAACTCTGGTGGTGGTGATGATGGTGGTGGTGGTGGTGGTGGTGGTGGTGGTGGTGGTGATGGTGGTGGTGGGCGTGATGGGTGTGGTGGTGATGGTGATGGTGGTGGTGGTGGGCGTGATGGGTGTGGTGGTGATGGTGATGATGGTGATGGTGGTGATGATGGTGGTGATGATGGTGGTGATGGTGGTGGTGGGCGTGATGGGTGTGGTGGTGGTGGTGGTGATGGTGGTGGTGGTGGTGATGGTGGTGATGATGGTGGTGGTGGTGGTGGTGGGCGTGATGGGTGTGGTGGTGGTGATGGTGGTGATGGTGGTGGTGATGGTGGTGGTGGGCGTGATGGGTGTGGTGGTGGTGGTGGTGATGTTGGTGGTGGTGATGATGGTGGTGATGGTGGTGATGGGTGTGATGGGTGTGGTGGTGATGGTGGTGGTGATGGTGGTGGTGGGCGTGATGGGTGTGGTAGAGGTGATGGTGGTGGTGATGGATGTGGTGGTGGTGGTGATGGTGGTGGTGGTTGTGGTGATGGTGGTGGTGGTGGTGATGGTGGTGGTGGGCGTGATGGGTGTGGTGGTGCTGATGTGGTGGTGGTGGTGATGGTGGTGATGATGGTGATGATGGTGATGATGGTGGTGGTGGTGGTAGAGGTGGTAGTGGTGATGGTGATGATGGTGGTGGTGGTGGTAGAGGTGGTGGTGGTGATGGTGATGATGGTGATGATGGTGGTGGTGGTGGTGGTGGTGGTAGAGGTGGTGGTGGTGATGGTGATGATGGTGATGATGGTGATGGTGGTGGTGATGGTGATGATGGTGGTGATGGTGGTGGTGATGGTGGTGATGATGGTGGTGATGATAATGGTGATGGTGGTGATGGTGGTGATGATGGTGGTGATGGTGGTGGTGGTGGTGGTGGTGATGGTGGTGGTGATGGTGGTGGTGATGATGATGGTGGTGATGGTGATGATGGTGATGGTGGTGATGATGGTGGTGGTGGTGGTGATGGTGGTGATGATGGTGGTGGTGATAATGGTGATGGTGGTGATGGTGGTGATGATGGTGGTGATGGTGGTGGTGGTGGTGGTGGTGATGATGGTGATGATGGTGGTGGTGGTGGTGGTGGTGGTAGAGGTGGTGGTGGTGATGTTCAGTCTGACTCTTAGCTGAGTGTGAGGATGTTAGAAACTTTCCAACTCCAGTTTATGATCATCTGATGTGAGGAGAAAAATAACGTAGATAATAAACAATGAAACAGACGACGGATTGTATCCAGTTTTACTAAAATAAGCCACTTTTTTTTCACCAAAATCATCAAATTACATAAGGCTATAGTGTTACGTTTTGGTGGGATTTTGGACCATACTTCAAACTCAGTTTTTTCAATAAAAATAACTCAAATAAGTGTGAAAATGCCTGGTAATGATTGATTTTATCCAATTTCATTAATATATGTGCCAAAAAAACACTTTTACGTTTTGGTGGGATTTTGGACCATATTCAAACTCTTTTTTAGTTTTTTTGGTGGAAAATAACTCAAATAAGTGGGAAAATGCCGGGTGATGGTGAACTGTGTCCAGTTTCATTAAAATATGCTCCAAAAAACACTTTAAATTTTTTTCACCAAAATCACCAAATTACATAAGGCTATAGTGTTACGTTTTGGTGGGATTTCGGACCATTCTTCAAACTCAGTTTTTTCAATAAAAATAACTCAAATAAGTGTGAAAATGCCTGGTAATGATTGATTTTATCCATATCCATATTATCCTTATCCATTTATATATATATATATATATATATATATATATATATATATATATATATATATATATATATATATATATATATATATAGTATTATGTTTTGGTGGGATTTTGGACCATTCTTCAAACTCTGTTTTTTGGTGGAAAATAACTCAAATGAGTGTGAAAATGCCTGGTGATGGTGAATTGTGTCCAGTTTCAATATAAACTGACAACATTCTACAAACCAATCAGAGTGAGGTTTAAGGAGACTCTGCCCAAATAGGTGATGTCAGGATGTACTAAAGTTGTTTATTTGCTCAGTCATTAAACTGCAGTGTGAAACTAAAACTAAACGTAGGAACTACAGAACAGAATACGGTGTAACACACGGTTAAAGTTTGGTTGGGGCTGTTGGTAAAATGTTCGTAGCTACGATGTTAATTTTAGCATTTTTTGTTGTTTTTCAGAGGACTGCGCCTCCATCCTGCTGGCCTGTCTGCACTGCCGCTTCTCTAAAGCGCTGGCGATGCTGCCGGGCGCCGGTGAGCGAGCGCTGGCCCGGTGCTGCCCGGCTTACATCCACTACCGAGCCGCCGGCGAACAAAACCCGGCTACCGACACCGGCAACCGCAAACTGGAGCTGGACTGCGGCCTCCTGAACTGCTGCCAGGAAACCAGCGACTTACTGGAGCTAGCCATGGAGATATCAGAGGTCTGCTACCGCTAACAGCGCTAACAGTGCTAACAGCACCAGGAGAAGCTCTGATCCAAGAACCCGCCCGTTCAGACCACAGGAACCGCACACAGTGTTTATTAGATTATTATGTGATCTATTTGTTGTAATTCAGGTTCTTGGTAATAAAAATCTTATACTGTTGGAAAATCTGTTTCTCTTTTAAATGTCCTCTTCCTCTAAAATCCTCTTGTTCTTGTTGTTTGTGAAATACAGCAGGTCTCTCTGAGTTGTTTATGATGCTGCACATGAAACTCTTCCTCAACCTCTTCCTCATTGTCTGCAGCAGCTAGTACAAGAAAATATTCAGAAAAACGAGTCGATCAGAGAAATGTTATGTGTTAGCATCAACCAGTGATTACAGCTCTGTTTACAGAGCTAGTTACTGTTAGCTATCTTGTGTAAGTAACTGTAGGATTAAATTGGATCTCCAGTGGATTCCACGTTTTACAGAAACCTTAAAGGACCACTATGTAAGTAATTTTCAGTAGTAAATGATAAAATGATCAGGATGTATCATCAGATATTAAGGAAACATGTTGAGTGAAAGAACTGGCAGCTCTTGTCAGCAGGGCTTCAGCAGTACTTTCCTATTTTAAGTTTTTCACTCCGTCCCGGGTTTTGTGTTTGTTTTGTCCTCTGACTCCTCCTGCTGCACCTTCCCCAACACTAACTCCGCCCCCTGAGGTTGCCAGCAAGTAACACTACCCTACAGCGATCAGTTCTGCAGCAGAGGAGCTTAGCTAGCAGAGCTGGTTCAGTTAAACCTCAGCTGCTACACAGTTTAAAAAGCCTCAGCATGTCTCAAAAAGCTCAGTGACCAAAGCAGGAATAAAACAAGAGTGAATACTGGCAGTGAGTTCGAACGGTGGAGACTTAGAGCTCAAAAAGACACAAGACTCAGAGCTGCTACTTTTCTCCTGAACAGGTAAGATAACTGGCTAGCTAATTCAGTCAGGTACTTTCGCGGAGCCGCTGTTGGGCACACCGCGGAGCTTTAGCTCTCCCTCGTGTAAC
Source organism: Astyanax mexicanus (assembly GCF_023375975.1). NCBI lineage: Eukaryota > Metazoa > Chordata > Actinopteri > Characiformes > Acestrorhamphidae > Astyanax > Astyanax mexicanus. Next base: position 52,450,795 of record NC_064420.1, read on the forward strand.
ATACAGTCAATATAACTCTAGATACGGGTTTTAGAAGAGCGTTCAGAATTGCTGTATTTCTCTCCTCTCGCTCGTACTCTCCTAGTAGTCTTAGCGTTGTGTAGATTCAGCCTGCTGAATTTGGCAACCCAAATAAGTTTCGTGGCTGGGGAGGGGTGGGCGGAGCAGACTACTCTCTGTGGTGTTTTGAAATTGGACTGCTGTAGCCGTTTCACACACTCGCTCTCAGGTCCTACATAATGCACCTTTAAATTTACACTAGCATAGTTGGACAAGGTACCACGATTTGACAGAACACCAGTTAAAGCGCTGCCATTCACATTAGATTTTATGATATAGAGCGTAAATAGACTCTGGTGCTTCGCTGTGGTGAAACTGCCCAAACACCGAGTAACCAAGTCTGAGGTAGGAGTTTAGTATCATTAGGTTAGCTGAAAGAAACATTATCAATGCTGGTAGGTACAGATCCCTCCCTCAGAAGAAGTCTGCTGACTTATCCTGCTGAGTACTGTCTGAGGTTCTCGACCAGCAGACTGAAAAGGTGTTTCTTCAGCTGATCTAGTGGGTGGGGCTCTTGTGGGGGTTGATGGGTGAGAGGTGGAGCCAGGGTGGTTTTATGCATAATTAACAGCATTTTTATTGATCTGAAGAATAGAAACTTGTGGGAGCTGAAAATAAAATAATTTAAATATCTCAGTAATTCCTGCATAAGGATCAATAGCAAAGTAAAAATCCCACTGTCTAATTCTTTATATCTAAACTAATTAAACTATCTAATTAAACTAATTAAACTATCTAATTAAACTAATTAAACTATCTAACTAAACTATCTAATTAAACTAATTAAACTATCTAATTAAACTAATTAAACTATCTAATTAAACTAATTAAACTATCTAATTAAACTAATTAAACTATCTAACTAAACTATCTAAATAAACAATTTAATTAAATGTAATTAAAATGTAATTAAATGTATTTAATTTAATTAAACTAATAAAAAATCCTGTGAGTTTAAATAATTGATACAGTATTGCAGAACAGAATATCACGATGTGGATATATTCTCACACAGATTTAAATATATTGATATATTGATCAGACGGACGGTTGGGTAATATAATTGGGTAGGTCCTGGTGGAGGTGTGGTATCAGGGTTGGGTCTGGAGGCAGCAGTTCACTGTAAACACTGATAAGTTAAGTCTACTAAAATCATTTGAGGTAATTAATTTTTTGTAATATATAAAACTGTATGAATTTGAACAAACGATCATCTTTCAGTTCATCAGACAAACCACAAAAATTCACACTTAAAATGTGTTAAAGCTGAAACTCAAGATTTTAAGTTAAAGTTATTGTTTAAGTTTATTACAGTGAAAACATTAAGTTCTTTTCACTCAACATTTGCATATTGTTGTTGCTTTTAGAGCCAAAAATTCTAAATTAAAGCGGCACCACTAAATAAATCTAAATAAACAATGACATCAAAGTTAAGTTGAATTAACATACACTCTTAACAGGATTCAGTAAATAAAACAAGCTCACATTAATAGTGTTTTCTCAAAAACAGTGAACAGCAACACAGGTTTACTGCAGCTCAGAAATGATTATATTTGTTTTTACAGCCTAAAACAATCAATTAATCATCATAATATATGAGCTGCAAGTTTATCTATTGCAGCCCGTGGGGGAGTGACTACACACTGATGGTGAGTGTCTGTCAGAAACTGTTGGACACGCCCAGTATGCAAATAGATTGAGACAGAAGCCAATGGAAAAGAAGCTGCCGGTAGCAGAACAGACTAAACTCAGTATTTTCTGTTTAGAAAATTCAATTTCTTTGTAAAACAGACTTAATTCATTTGATTTAATTCATTTATGGTTTACAGTGTAGATGTTGTACCTTGTCCTGCAGGAGGCGCCGCTGTTACAGTCCCCCCCCCCCCAACCTCCCCCCCGGGGGGCGGGACTGTAGGCTGCTGGGAGTGGAGGTTATTTATACTGGAGTTAAACCGGAGACACTGGAGGACCATGTCCCTCACCGGCACCGGACCCGGCACTGAGTTCAGTCTCATCAGAACTAACGGAACCTGGAGCCGCCGGGCCGGACCCGGCACCAATAAACCCGTCACCAGCGGACCCGGCACCAGCCCACCCGGCACCAGCGGACCCAGCACCAGCCCACCCGGCACCACTGGGGGACCGGCAGGGGAACACCTGTCCCAGGCCAAGCTGTAACTCAATAACTAAATATCATAAAATAATATATAATTTAATATTAATACTAAATTATTATCATTATTATTATTAATACTATTATAACTGCAGCATTACTGTGTAGAGAGTGAGAGCGTTTTAATTCAATAATTCTTTACATTTTTTATACAAATTTACAATAAAGGTACATTAATGAACAGTAATAAACATTATTAAATGAGTCAGTAATAATTATTCATTAACACTGGTTAAAACATTATTAAACATTATTAAACAGTAATTATAATATATAGGATTATTATAAAATAATAATGAATTGAGACATTAGTTACAAATGTTGTAATGATTAATAATGTCTTAACTAGTGTTAATTAATACTTAGAGATGTGAGTAAAAGTAGGTAATTAATGTAACTTTACATTAACTAGTAATGTGTCACCAAATTTTATTTATATTTTATACAGTTTTATAATTCTTTAAAAAAAACCTTGATTATTATTATTATTATTATTATTATTAATATTATTATTAATATTATTATTATTATTATTAATATTATTATTATTATTATTAATATTATTATGCTGTAACTGTAGTGTAGGGGGGGTTCGGGGGCGGAGTCTAAACGGAGCTGAAATTCTTTTCTATTTAAAGGCCTGACCTTACAGTAAAAGCCTGTGTGTGTGTGTGTGTGTGTGTATAGTGTGTGTGTGTGTGTGTGTGTATAGTGTGTGTGTGTGTGAGTGTGTGTATAGTGTGTGTGTGTGTGTGTGTGTGTGTGTGTGTGTGTGTGAGACGCTGGGAGAGTTCAGATAAGATATATATATATAACCGTCAACTAATAAAAACACGTAAACACATCAGACAAGGGACAAGATAACAGCATCCTCACTGTAAATCATCTCATCTAAAGATCTTTAAATCCTGCGTTTTTTAGCTCCTGCTGTGTTTGGAGATTTAAGGAAAATCTCAGTAAGTTTAGCATGGTTATAGTATTGTTATAGTTATGGTATAGTTATGGTATTGTTATGGTTATAGTTATGGTATTGTTATGGTTATGGTATTGTTATGGTATTGTTATAGTTATGGTATTGTTATGGTTTTAATATTGTTATGGTGTTGGTTATAGTATTGTTATAGTTATGGTATTGTTATGGTTATGGTATTGTTATGGTATTGTTATGGTTATAGTTATGGTATTGTTATGGTTATGGTATTGTTATGGTATTGTTATAGTTATGGTATTGTTATGGTTTTAATATTGTTATGGTGTTGGTTATAGTATTGTTATAGTTATGGTACTGTTATAGTATTGTTATAGTTATGGTATTGTTATGGTATTGTTATGGTTATAGTTATGGTATTGTTATGGTTATAGTATTGTTATAGGGTGTTGTATTGTGTTTCAGGTACCAGTGCAGTAACGGTTATGGTGTTACGTGGACGGTGGAGAGTCCGGTGGTGTTCTCGTACCGGGTGGTGGAGTGCGAGAAGCTCCTGGACATGAGTAACGATACGTTACTGTTCGGACACGTCGGCGACGCGGAGGAGCTCCGAGTCCTGAAGGAAAGTTCTAAACCCCTCCGGAGGTTCGTGATCATCGATGAAACGGTTAACGAGATTTACGGCGCTCAGGTGGAGGCGTACCTTAAATCCTGGCAGGTGATTTATAAACTCCTCCCACTTCCCACCACCGAGCAGAATAAGAGTCTGGAGCTGGTCAGCCGGATCCTGAAGGAGCTGCAGAGGTAAAACATGACGACTAACCGCTGATCCTGAAATAAAGACGTTACTCAGATGCTGAACAGGGAGAACGCTTATGACATTTTATATTTTATAGCTATATATGAATATGTTGTTTATATATTTTGTGTTTTAATAGGTTTGGTATTGATAGGCGATTGGAGCCGATCGTGGCGATTGGTGGGGGGGTGTGTTTGGACGTTGCCGGATTGGCCGCCTCGCTGTACCGGCGCAGGACCCCGTATGTCCGCGTTCCCACCACCCTGCTGTCCTACATCGACGCCAGCGTCGGCGCCAAAAACGGCGTCAACTTCTGCGGCTGTAAGAACCGGCTGGGCTCGTATACGCCCCCTGTGGCCGCGCTGCTCGACCGTGGCTTCATTAAGAGCCTCCCGCGGCGCCACATCGCTAACGGACTCGCCGAGATGCTGAAGGTACTGTTAACCCTTAAACCTCTGGATCACCATAAACACTAACTGCAGTTATTACACTATTATTACAGGTATTACACTATTATTACAGTTATTACACTATTATTACAGTTATTACACTATTATTACAGGTATTACACTATTATTACAGTTATTACACTATTATTACAGGTATTACACTATTATTACAGTTATTACACTATTATTACAGTTATTACACTATTATTACAGGTATTACATTATTATTACAGTTATTACACTATTATTACAGTTATTACATTATTATTACAGTTATTACACTATTATTACAGGTATTACACTATTATTACAGGTATTACATTATTATTACAGGTATTACACTATTATTACAGTTATTACACTATTATTACAGTTATTACATTATTATTACAGTTATTACACTATTATTACAGGTATTACACTATTATTACAGTTATTACACTATTATTACAGTTATTACACTATTATTACAGTTATTACATTATTATTACAGTTATTACACTATTATTACAGGTATTACACTATTATTACAGTTATTACACTATTATTACACAGTTAATACACTAGTATTACACAGTTATTACACTATTATTAGTTATTAAACTGTTACTGCAGTTATTACACTACTATAGAGCACCTCCCAAATTCAGCATAACATTACAAACACAACTTTAAACACAACAATATTTCTCACCAATAACAACAATTAACAAGTTCACCATCAAATACAATCCAATATCTAATTATTCCGTATCCATCATGAATTTACACTACAATTTAATCAACATTAATGTCAATTTAAAATATTTTCAGTAACTGGTATAAATAATCGATTCACAATACACTATGAATTATGCAGCATCAATATCTCTTGTTCTTTGATATTGCTATAAGGTATTGAGTATCCACCATGAATTATTCAGAATCAACTATTAAACTTCAGTATCCGGTGTGATTTATTTCAGTATCTGTATCAATTTAAAAGCATTGTTATTTTTTGTTAAATATGAATAATCTAATACCCATTCTGTATTATTCATTATCCACTATGAATTATATCATATCTACTATGAAATACATCAATATGCAAAATTAATTACTCAGTATGTACCTCTACTATTACTTTTTAGTATATATCTTGTTATTTTGCATTGTGTACAGTGCATGTTATTATTTATTTATTACATTTATAACATGCTTTAATGAGTATTAACTATGAATTATTCAGTATCTGCCATGGTTTACTCAGTGTCCACTATGAATTATAAGATATTTATTATACATTTTTCAGGATCTATTATTAATTGTGCAGTATACTGTGAATGATTTAGTATCCAGCATGAATTACTCAATATCTATTATTAATTATTCAGGATCCATAATTGATAAATTCAGGACATGAACTATATTAAATTATAAGATTATTATGAGTTATTTAGTATCCGGTATGAATTTGTGTTTTAGATGGCTCTGATGAAGCATAAAGGACTGTTTGAGCTTCTGGAGAAAGAGGGGCGGGGCTTACTGGACTCTGCCTTTCAGTCATCTGATACCATCAGTGGGTGTGGCTGTACAGACCCCGCCTCTTTGGCCACTAGGGTTGCCATAGTGACCATGCTGGAGGAACTGGCCCCGAACCTGTGGGAGGATGATCTGGATCGCCTGGTGGATTTCGGTCATGTGATCAGTCCAGAGCTGGAAATGGTGAATAAATTAATATAATTATTAATGTTATTATTAATCACTGTAAAAACGGGAGCTGTGATTGGTTAGAAGAGTGGTGACTGATACACCTTACAGTGAAAGGGAATCAGGTGTTAAATTTGGTGTTTATGGTTTAGTTCTCTCATACTGACCCCTGGATATCCAACATGCCGCCTCATGATAAAGAACTCTCTGAGGATGAGAGAAACAGAATTGTTGCTCTATATAAAGATAAACTAAAATATTAGAAGATTAATAACATCCAGAAACTGAGATAAAGAACAATGACCACGATCATACAGCAGTTTACCGGGACGGGTTCCTCTCAGAACATTCCTCCTCACGGTTCACCAAAGTTTGGTTTTAAAAAACAGGCGTCTGAGTGCTGCCAGTGTTGCTGCAGAAGCTGAATCAGTGTAAGATCAGTCTGCAGTGTTCAGATCATCCACCTCACACTGCATCAACTCTGTCTGCACGGAACTGTCGTAGAATGAAGCCTCTTCTGCAGCTGATGCACAAGAAAGCCTGTGTAATGTGTGAACGTGGATGTAACGCTTGCGGTGTGCTGCAGGTGGCGCTGCCGGAGCTGCTGCACGGTGAGGCGGTGTGTGTGGACATGGCGCTGATGGTGTTTGTATCTCGGGAGCGGGGCTTCCTGTCGGGGGACGAGCTCAGACGCATCATTTCCTGTATGAAGAGTCTGGAACTTCCTGTTTGGGATTCGCAGTGTTCAGAGGATCTGCTCCACAGCGCCCTCTCTGCCCGACTCACACACTGCGGGGGGGCGCTGAGATTACCCCTCCCCACTGGACTTGGCACCGCCGGTACACACACACACTAAACATATATACTATATACATATATAACTATATATACTATTCACACACACACACACACACACACACTAAACATATATACTATATACATATATAACTATATATACTATTCACACACACACACACACACACACACACTAAACATATATACTATATACATATATAACTATATATACTATTCACACACACACACACACACACACTAAACATATATACTATATACATATATAACTATATATACTATTCACACACACACACACACACACACTAAACATATATACTATATACATATATAACTATATATACTATTCACTCACACACACTATACACACACACACACTATACACACACACAAACACACACACTATATACACACACACTATACACACACACTATACACACACACTATACACACACACACACACAAGCAGAAGTCTGTGAATGTGTGGAAACATGCAGCTCTTCAAAATAAAAGTCTGAAGTAATCTAATCATCTAATAATCTAATAAATCTAAACTCATAAACTGATTCAGTTTTAAGTAATTCTAATATTTAATGATTCAGATTCAGTGGGGTCATGTGATCTGATGTTTTTATAACTTTCTTTATTTTTCAGGAATCTTCAGTGATTTGGACCCGCCCACTCTCTCCCGGGCCTATCAGAACTGGTGTTCTGAACTGGGTTCTGGACGTTCGGGTCTCAGCGAATCAGAGATCAGTAATTAAACATCTGATTCTCTAAAGATAAAAGACTAATTTAAAAACTGATTCATTTTAATAAACTAGATTCACCAGTTTAACTGAATCGATTCTTTTTATAGGATCTTTATAAAATTATTAAATATTAGTTAATAGAACTGAGTTAGAACACTCATCACGACACTCATAGCAGTGATCTAGTACTGAATATCTAGAACCTGATGAGAACTTTTAATTTAGTAATTCCACCCCTGCAGGTTAATATCTAGAACCTGTATAAATATGACCCAGATTTGAGGGTTCTGCTGTTTACGTTCTGTAAAACTGTAAAGTATATTTATATATATTTATATGTGTGTGTGTAAATATATATGTGTATTTATATATTTGCAGATATAGTTGATGAACAGAAAGTGGGAACAGCAGTGAAAATCATTCCAGATACTTTAATATTCAGAACAATTTAAAACCTTCACTAAAAAAAGTTCAAAACCAAAAACACGTATCGGCCGTAAACCTGCAGGCGGCGCTCTTCACCACCATAAACACAGACTGACATCAAAGAGTTAAAAATGCAAAATACAATCTCCGGATTTCATACAGGCAGTGTGAGGAAGACCAAGAGAACCCGTAACAGAACCCAACCGGTATGAATCAGCTGATCCATAACATTCGTGATTGAGCTTAAAGTTACAGTTTAATTAGAATAAATCCACCAATCAGAACAGAGCGTGAAAAATGATGTAGTGGTTATTTAAAGAGTGAGACGTTTTCGTTAAACCCTGCAATCCTTCATTCAGATATTATTATTATTATCATTATTATTATTATTATTATTATTATTATTATTATTATTATTATTATTATTATTAAAAATTTAAGATTTGTATGATTTGTGCACCTCGAGATCTGATCAGCATCTGATCAAATTATTGCTAAAACATTCAGTCAGAAACGGCTTGATACCACGCCCACTTAAGACCACGCCCACTTAAGACCACGCCCACTATGTCTCTAACACGGTCTGATGACTGCAGGAAACTCGGACGCCGTGGTTCGGTTCTCTCATAACTAGAGATTGAGTCTCGTATCTAGTATGATTCATTTTTAAGGGATTAAGAATTGAGGTTTAAAGTTTGAGGATTAAGACCTGAAGATTAAGGATTGATAGTCAAGGTTTAAGGATTAACAAATGATGATTGATGATTAAGGTTTAATGATTAAGGATTACTGACTGATGATTGAGGATTAAAGATGAATGGTTGAGCATTAAGGATTAAGGTTTAAATACTAAGAATTGGTGATTAAGGGTGGATGATTGAGGATTAAGAATTGATAATTAAGGTGTACTTATTGATTGAGGTTTAAAGATTGAGGATTAAGAATTGATGATTAAGGTTTACTTATTGAGGTTTAAAGATTGAGGATTATGATTGATAAATACGGATTAAGGATTGAGGTTATGGTTTAAGGCTCTGTGGTTAAACTCTGGAATGGTTTAATTGTTGTGCTGCATTGTATTTACTGCATTACCCGTCCAAAAGTATTTGGACACCTTATCCAGTGTTGTTTGCTGTAATAAAGAGTATTAGACTCTACTTCAGAACTTTGCTGTGAGGATTTGATCATCAGGGGGTCAGTAGTGATTTATATACCTGCACATTTTAAAGCATATTAATGAAATAAGTCATATTTAGCATATATTACACAATATTGTATAAAAAATGAATATCTGTACTTTATCTTGGTTAGATCTCACTGTGAGCTGTAGATAAAACTACCTCCACCATGTTTGGAAGCTGTACGTTAGGCTGGCTGGTGTTTTGGCTAGGGGAATCATTTTGGGATTGGTGGGAAATTGGTGGGCGAAGACGAGGAGATGATCAAAAGCCTGTTTTACTGGAACCGGTTTAAATACATTAAACCGGTTCCACAGATTAAGATGCAGGAAATGTAATGCAGCAGGTTTCCAGTGCACAGATTAGCTACTAAGTGTCTGAACTTAAATCTGATTGGTTGCATAGATGCAGAAACGCACCGGTTATTAAAGGCTTATTAACTTCTGCTACATTTTACATTAATAACAGTGTAAATATACAGTAACAACACAGCTTATAATTTATATATCATACAGTCATAATTCAACACAATAAAAGCATCTAATATCCCCCATAATCCCCGTATCCACAAAGAGGGTTAGAATTCACAGAAATATCAGAATTTGTCGTTTCAAATCTTTAAAACTTGGAAATTTTACATCAGATCTAACAATATAAACAAAGAAAAACTTTAAAAGTATTTACAATTCATAAAAATAAAAGCAAATAAAAGGAAAATCGATTTTACTCTACAGATAAAATAGGATTAGCATTGCTATGCTAAAAGTGCTAACTCAGAATAATTTCTCCTTTAATATTAAAGTGAAGTGGGGCATATTCTCCACACAATGGTAAAAATCTGCCGGATGAATCTAAAATAAAATAACTGATATTTCTGCAGCTTTTCCACCGAAATACTACAAATATTTATATCTCATCATAAATACTGAGTGTCAGAGTCAGATCTAACAGATTCACAGCAAACGACACAAACCAGTCTGATTTATAACTTAATTAAACTCAGATTAATAAAACTACTTTAACTCAAACCCCCGTAACTCTAATACTAATTCTAATTCATATTATATCACACTTCTGTACATGCTGTACGTCTGATGTTAATCATTTTATAATAATTGCTTTATATCAGGGGTTATTAACCCGGGGGTCCTGACTCCGCCCCCTGTGGGGGGGGGGGGGGGGTGATGAGGGACAATGATAAACACCAAACTGTAATCACCATCTTTACTGAATTTTATAAATTTTAATAAATTTAACTACATGCTAAATATACTGAATTACAATAACTCTCTTCTAGTCTGAGCAACCAAAACTGGCAAACTGGTGAGCTGTTGCTTAGCAACTGACTAAACTAAAAAAGATTCAGAGTTGGTTGGGATTTTACCGTTGCGCTCGAGCGGCAGTTTAGGAATCGCATGAAAAAATAGTAATATGATTAGTAAGTAACTTTATTAAAATCGGGCCTTGTGATGTCAAACCAATGTTTAAATATATGGGTATATAAATATGTATTTCAATCTTGCTTTGTTATGGAGGCGTGAACGGGTCTTTCAGCATGACAATGACCCAAAAATATACGACCAATAAAGGAGAAGCACATTCAGATTCTGGAGAGGCTGAACCTCCAGATCTTGATCATATATAAAATCTGAAAAGGAGCTCAAACTTTGAGTTCTCAGCAACATTAAAACCTTCAGGATCTGAAGATTTTCTGTAGAAGTGAAGATAAAATCACCCCTGAGATCCTGGAGACCAACAACAAGAAACGCCTGACCAAATAAAATGTCACCTAATCAAATACAAATTAAATTAAAACATTTATTTAATGTGTGTTTTTGTTGATATATCATCTATTTCTGCTAAAATAAACCTAAAATTAAAATTATAGATTGTTGTTTTCTTTGTAAATTTAAAATTAAAGTTTGTGTTTTTTGCGCTGATTAATATTCATGTGATAAACAGTGAAGAAGAGCGTAATTATTTAAACCCTATAAAGTGATAAAGGTTAAGAACCCCAGATTTTACTGTTATTAATATTTATGCAGATTAAAGTGGGCGGAGTCTGTAAAGGTTACTGACCTTCACTCGGGTCTGCAGAGGTTAAATATAAAATATAAGGAGATCTGAGGGGGGCGGAGTCACATGGTGCTATATTTGGCAGGTCGGGGCGGGGTTTCTGGGTTGTGGGCGGAGTTAGACGGGAGCGCTAACAGTCGTGCTCGGACTCCTCCATGCTAACGCTGCTCTTGCGGCTGCTGTCCTGGGACGCCCCCGGAGATGCGGGGAATGTCAGGGGGTCGCCGGTTGCCGCGGGCGACAGCGCCTCAGCATCCATCAGCATGTTGTCCAGCTTGGTGGCGGTTGCCGTGGCGACGGCTCTGTAGGAGGCTGGGTCGGCGGTGGCGGTGCTGTCGGTGGAACGGGCAGGTACCTCGTCGGCCTGCAGGGGGCACTGGTGGGGGTGCGGGGGGAGGTACGTGTCCTGAGAGCAGTCCCCCCGTGTCGGCTCCTGTTTAACGGGACGGGCGGAGAGTTCCGGACTGCAGAGATTGGACGAGGCTATGGCCAATCCGTGAGCCCGGGCCTGCATTTCCAGCTCCTGCGTTAGCGGTTAGCATTAGCAACGAGAGAGAGAAAAACACAACTATATTTAATTACTTTACTAAAATCGAATTAAATCTAGAACTTTGATTCTTTTGCACGAGTGTTAAAATATCCGGTCAGTTTATTTTATATAGTTCCATCGTATCAGAATTAAACACTGATCATAAAGAAGCTACAATAACTCGTAATAATAACTCAGCATTTCACCTTATTTACAGATAAACACTCAACACTTTAGATGCGCTTTAAATTCAGTGTTTTTCATTATTTTAAAATGTAGATTAAAAAAGTGTTAAAAAAACCATGATAAATATGATGGTGATGATGGTGAATATGATGGTGATGATGGTGAATATGATGGTGAATATGATGGTGATGATGGTAAATGTGATGGTGATGATGGTGAATATGATGGTGATGATGGTGAATATGATGGTGAATATGATGGTGATGATGGTGAATATGATAGTGAATATGATGGTGAATATGATGGCGATTATGGTGAATATGATGGTGAATATGATGGTGATGATGGTGAATATGATGGTGAATATGATGGTAATGATGGTGAATATGATGGTGAATATGATGGTGAATATGATGGTGATGATGGTGAATATGATGGTGATGATGGTGAATATGATGGTGATGATGGTGAATATGACGGTGATGATGGTGAATATGATGGTGAATATGATGGTGATGATTGTGAATACGATGGTGATGATGGTGAATATGATGGTGAATATGATGGTGATGATGGTGAATATGATGGTGATGATTGTGAATATGATGGTGAATATGATGGTGAATATGATGGTGATGATGGTGAATATGACGGTGATGATTGTGAATATGATGGTGATGATGGTGAATATGATGGTGATGATTGTGAATACGATGGTGATGATGGTGAATATGATGGTGAATATGATGGTGATGATGGTGAATATGATGGTGATGATGGTGAATATGATGGTGATGATGGTGAATATGATGGTGATGATGGTGAATATGATGGTGAATATGATGGTGAATATGATGGTGAATATGATGGTGATGATGGTGAACATGATGGTGAATATGATGGTGAATATGATGGTGAATATGATGGTGAATATGACGGTGATGATGGTGAATATGACGGTGATGATTGTGAATATGATGGTGATGATGGTGAATATGATGGTGATGATTGTGAATATGATGGTGATGATGGTGAATATGATGGTGAATATGATGGTGATGATTGTGAATATGATGGTGATGATGGTGAATATGATGGTGATGATGGTGAATATGATGGTGATGATGGTGATGATGGTGAATATGATGGTGAATATGATGGTGATGATGGTGAATATGATGGTCAATATGATGGTGAATATGATGGTGATGATGGTGAATATGATGGTGATGATGGTGAATATGATGGTGAATATGATGGTGATGATGTTAAATGTGATGGTGATGATGGTGAATATGATGGTGATGATGGTGAATATGATGGTGAATATGATGGTGATTATGGTGAATATGATGGTGAATATGATGGTGATGATGGTGAATATGATGGTGAATATGATGGTGAATATGATGGTGATGATGGTGAATATGATGGTGAATATGATGGTGATTATGATGAATATGATTGTGAATATGATGGTGAAAATGATGGTGATGATGGTGAATATGACGGTGATGATGGTGGATATGATGGTGATGATGGTGAATATGACGGTGATGATGGTTAATATGATGGTGATGATGGTGAATATGATGGTGAATATGATGGTGATGATGGTGAATATGATGGTGATTATGGTGAATATGATGGTGAATATGATGGTGATGATGGTGAATATGATGGTGATGATGGTGAATATGATGGTGAATATGATGGTGATGATGGTGAATATGATGGTGATGATGATGAATATGATTGTGAATATGATGGTGAAAATGATGGTTATGATGGTGAATATGACGGTGATGATGGTGGATATGATGGTGATGATGGTGAATATGATGGTGATTATGGTGAATATGATAGTGAATATGATGGTGAATATGATGGTGAATATGATGGTGATTATGGTGAATATGATGGTGATGATGGTGAATATGATGGTGAATATGATGGTAATGATGGTGAATATGATGGTGAATATGATGGTGAATATGATGGTGATGATGGTGAATATGATGGTGATGATGGTGAATATGATGGTGAATATGATGGTGAATATGATGGTGATGATGGTAAATGTGATGGTGATGATGGTGAATATGATGGTGATGATGGTGAATATGATGGTGAATATGATGGTGATGATGGTGAATATGATGGTGAATATGATGGTGAATATGATGGTGAATATGATGGTGATTATGGTGAATATGATAGTGAATATGATGGTGAATATGATGGTGATTATGGTGAATATGATGGTGAATATGATGGTGATGATGGTGAATATGATGGTGAATATGATGGTAATGATGGTGAATATGATGGTGAATATGATGGTGAATATGATGGTGAATATGATGGTGATGATGGTGATGATGGTGAATATGATGGTGATGATGGTGAATATGATGGTGAATATGATGGTGATGATGGTGAATATGATGGTGATGATGATGAATATGATTGTGAATATGATGGTGAAAATGATGGTTATGATGGTGAATATGACGGTGATGATGGTGGATATGATGGTGATGATGGTGAATATGATGGTGATTATGGTGAATATGATAGTGAATATGATGGTGAATATGATGGTGATTATGGTGAATATGATGGTGATGATGGTGAATATGATGGTGAATATGATGGTAATGATGGTGAATATGATGGTGAATATGATGGTGAATATGATGGTGAATATGATGGTGATGATGGTGAATATGATGGTGATGATGGTGAATATGATGGTGAATATGATGGTGAATATGATGGTGATGATGGTAAATGTGATGGTGATGATGGTGAATATGATGGCGATGATGGTGAATATGATGGTGAATATGATGGTGATGATGGTGAATATGATGGTGAATATGATGGTGAATATGATGGTGATTATGGTGAATATGATAGTGAATATGATGGTGAATATGATGGTGATTATGGTGAATATGATGGTGAATATGATGGTGATGATGGTGAATATGATGGTGAATATGATGGTAATGATGGTGAATATGATGGTGAATATGATGGTGAATATGATGGTGATGATGGTGAATATGATGGTGATGATGGTGAATATGACGGTGATGATGGTGAATATGATGGTGAATATGATGGTGATGATTGTGAATACGATGGTGATGATGGTGAATATGATGGTGAATATGATGGTGATGATGGTGAATATGATGGTGATGATTGTGAATATGATGGTGAATATGATGGTGAATATGATGGTGATGATGGTGAATATGATGGTGAATATGATGGTAATGATGGTGAATATGATGGTGAATATGATGGTGAATATGATGGTGAATATGATGGTGATGATGGTGATGATGGTGAATATGATGGTGATGATGGTGAATATGATGGTGAATATGATGGTGATGATGGTGAATATGATGGTGATGATGATGAATATGATTGTGAATATGATGGTGAAAATGATGGTTATGATGGTGAATATGACGGTAATGATGGTGGATATGATGGTGATGATGGTGAATATGATGGTGATTATGGTGAATATGATAGTGAATATGATGGTGAATATGATGGTGATTATGGTGAATATGATGGTGATGATGGTGAATATGATGGTGAATATGATGGTAATGATGGTGAATATGATGGTGAATATGATGGTGAATATGATGGTGAATATGATGGTGATGATGGTGAATATGATGGTGAATATGATGGTGAATATGATGGTGAATATGATGGTGATGATGGTAAATGTGATGGTGATGATGGTGAATATGATGGCGATGATGGTGAATATGATGGTGAATATGATGGTGATGATGGTGAATATGATGGTGAATATGATGGTGAATATGATGGTGAATATGATGGTGATTATGGTGAATATGATAGTGAATATGATGGTGAATATGATGGTGATTATGGTGAATATGATGGTGAATATGATGGTGATGATGGTGAATATGATGGTGAATATGATGGTAATGATGGTGAATATGATGGTGAATATGATGGTGAATATGATGGTGATGATGGTGAATATGATGGTGATGATGGTGAATATGACGGTGATGATGGTGAATATGATGGTGAATATGATGGTGATGATTGTGAATACGATGGTGATGATGGTGAATATGATGGTGAATATGATGGTGATGATGGTGAATATGATGGTGATGATTGTGAATATGATGGTGAATATGATGGTGAATATGATGGTGATGATGGTGAATATGACGGTGATGATTGTGAATATGATGGTGATGATGGTGAATATGATGGTGATGATTGTGAATATGATGGTGATGATGGTGAATATGATGGTGAATATGATGGTGATGATGGTGAATATGATGGTGATGATGGTGAATATGATGGTGATGATGGTGAATATGATGGTGAATATGATGGTGAATATGATGGTGAATATGATGGTGATGATGGTGAACATGATGGTGAATATGATGGTGAATATGATGGTGAATATGATGGTGAATATGACGGTGATGATGGTGAATATGACGGTGATGATTGTGAATATGATGGTGATGATGGTGAATATGATGGTGATGATTGTGAATATGATGGTGATGATGGTGATGATTGTGAATATGATGGTGATGATGGTGAATATGATGGTGAATATGATGGTGATGATTGTGAATATGATGGTGATGATGGTGAATATGATGGTGAATATGATGGTGAATATGATGGTGATGATGGTGATGATGGTGAATATGATGGTGATGATGGTGAATATGATGGTCAATATGATGGTGAATATGATGGTGATGATGGTGAATATGATGGTGAATATGATGGTGATGATGTTAAATGTGATGGTGATGATGGTGAATATGATGGTGAATATGATGGTGAATATGATGGTGATTATGGTGAATATGATGGTGAATATGATGGTGATGATGGTGAATATGATGGTGAATATGATGGTGAATATGATGGTGATGATGGTGAATATGATGGTGAATATGATGGTGAATATGATGGTGATTATGATGAATATGATTGTGAATATGATGGTGAAAATGATGGTGATGATGGTGAATATGACGGTGATGATGGTGGATATGATGGTGATGATGGTGAATATGACGGTGATGATGGTTAATATGATGGTGATGATGGTGAATATGATGGTGAATATGATGGTGATGATGGTGAATATGATGGTGAATATGATGGTGATTATGGTGAATATGATGGTGATGATGGTGAATATGATGGTGAATATGATGGTGATGATGGTGAATATGATGGTGATGATGGTGAATATGATGGTGAATATGATGGTGATGATGGTGAATATGATGGTGATGATGGTGAATATGATGGTGAATATGATGGTGATGATGATGAATATGATTGTGAATATGATGGTGAAAATGATGGTTATGATGGTGAATATGACGGTGATGATGGTGGATATGATGGTGATGATGGTGAATATGACGGTGATGATGGTTAATATGATGGTGATGATGGTGAATATGATGGTGATGATGGTGGATATGATGGTGTTGATGGTGAATATGATGATGATGATGGTGAATATGACGGTGATGATGGTGAATATGATGGTGATGATGGTGAATATGATGGTGATGATGGTGGATATGACGGTGATGAAGGTGAATATGATGGTGATGATGGTGAACATGACGGTGATGATGGTGAATATGACGGTGATGATGGTGAATATGATGGTGAATATGATGGTGAATATGATGGTGATGATGGTGAATATGATGGTGATGATGGTGAATATGATGGCGATGATGGTGAATATGATGGTGATGATGGTGAATATGATGGTGATGATGGTGGATATGATGGCGATGATGGTGGATATGATGGCGATGATGGTGGATATGATGGCGATGATGGTGAATATGATGGTGATGATGGTGAATATGATGGTGATGATGGTGAATATGACGGTGATGATGGTGAATATGACGGTGATGATGGTGAATATGATGGTGATGATGGTGAATATGATGGCGATGATGGTGGATATGATGGCGATGATGGTGGATATGATGGCGATGATGGTGAATATGATGGTGATGATGGTGAATATGATGGTGATGATGGTGAATATGATGGTGATGATGGTGAATATGATGGTGATGATGGTGAATATGATGGCGATGATGGTGAATATGATGGCGATGATGGTGGATATGATGGCGATGATGGTGAATATGATGGTGATGATGGTGAATATGATGGTGGATATGATGCCGATGATGGTGAATATGATGGTGATGATGGTGAATATGATGGTGATGATGGTGAATACCTGTATTCTGAGCAGCAGGTGGCGGTTGGCGTGCTCCAGTTTTCTCTGGCGGTTCTCCAGGTCTCGGTGGTGCTGCTGATCTCTCTGCAGTTTCCTGATATAATCAACCGACGCCTTCAGTATAGTTCCCTTATTCCAGCGCATATCCCTGATACACACACACACACACACACACACACAGTGTGTTATCAGTGTATGTGTGTGTATGCTGTGTGTGTGTGTGTGTGTATGCGTGTGTGTGTGTGTGTGTGTCTGTGTGTGTGTAGTTAGTGTGTGTGTGTGTGTGTGTGTGTGTGTGTGTGTGTGTATGGTGTGTGTGTGTGTAGTTAGTGTGTGTGTGTATGTGTGTGTGTGTATGGTGTGTGTGTGTGTGTGAGTGTGTGTGTGTGTGTGTGTGTGTGTGTATGTGTGTGTGTGTATGGTGTGTGTGTGTATGGTGTGTGTGTATGGTGTATGTGTGTGTGTGTGTGTGTATGGTGTGTGTGTATGGTGTGTGTGTGTGTGTGTGTGTGTGTGTGTGTGTGTGTATGGTGTGTGTGAACGTACGGGTCGTTTGATTTGGGGATCAGGGTTCCGAGTTCTTTGATTCGGTCGTTGATGTTGAATCTCCGTCGCCTTTCAACTGCAGGAGAACCAGAACCAGAACCGATCACCACAGTACAAATCACCACAGTACAGATCACCACAGTAGAGATCACCATAGTACAAATCACCACAGTACAAATCACCACAGTACAGATCACCACAGTAGAGATCACCATAGTACAAATCACCACAGTACAAATCACCACAGTACAGATCACCACAGTAGAGATCACCATAGTACAAATCACCACAGTACAAATCACCACAGTACAGATCACCACAGTACAGATCACCACAGTACAGATCACCAGTACAGATCACCAGTACAGATCACCACAGTACAGATCACCACAGTAGAGATCACCATAGTACAAATCACCACAGTACAAATCACCACAGTACAGATCACCACAGTACAGATCACCACAGTACAGATCACCACAGTACAGATCACCAGTACAGATCACCACAGTACAGATCACCACAGTACAGATCACCAGTACAGATCACCACAGTACAGATCACCATAGTACAAATCACCACAGTACAAATCGCCACAGTACAGATCACCACAGTACAGATCTCCACAGTACAGATCACCACAGTACAAATCACCACAGTACAGATCACCACAGTACAGATCACCATAGTACAAATCACCACAGTACAAATCACCACAGTACAGATCACCACAGTACAGATCTCCACAGTACAGATCACCACAGGATAGATCACCACAGTACAGATCACCACAGTACAGATCTCCACAGTACAGATCACCACAGTACAGATCTCCACAGTACAGATCACCACAGGATAGATCACCACAGTACAGATCATCACAGTACAGATCACCACAGTACAGATCACCACAGGATAGATCACCACAGTACAGATCATCACAGTACAGATCACCACAGTACAGATCACCACAGTACAGATCACCACAGTACAAATCACCACAGTACAGATCACCACAGTACAGATCTCCACAGTACAGATCACCACAGGATAGATCACCACAGTACAGATCACCACAGTACAGATCTCCACAGTACAGATCACCACAGGATAGATCACCACAGTACAGATCATCACAGTACAGATCACCACAGTACAAATCACCACAGTACAGATCACCACAGTACAGATCACCACAGTACAGATCACCACAGCAGAGATCACCACAGTACAGATCACCACAGTACAGATCACCACAGTACAGATCACCACGGGATAGATCACCACAGAATAGATCACCACAGGATAAATCACTACAGTATAGATCACCACAGGATAGATCACCACAGGATAGATCACCACATGATAGATCACCACAGGATAGATCACCACAGGATAGATCACCACAGTATAGATCACCACAGGATAGATCACCACAGGATAGATCACCACAGGATAGATCACCACAGTATAGATCACCACAGTATAGATCACCACAGGATAGATCACCACAGGATAGATCACCACAGGATAGATCACCACAGTATAGATCACCACAGTATAGATCACCACAGGATAGATCACCACAGGATAGATCACCACAGGATAGATCACCACAGGATAGATCACCACAGGATAGAGCACTAATAATATTTATATTAGAAGTAGTTTAGTTTATTATAATTGAAGCAGTGAGACGGATGGAGATGAACTCACTCAGGTTATGGTTGTCCTTCTTTTGTCGTTCTTTAGCGAGAGCTCGAACTTCAGCCTCTAGAGAAACAGAGTTATTTATCACCATCAGCGGCGGGACCATATATCAATATATCCATACAGACATACAGCATATATTTATAACACATTATACATACCTAGGAAATTTTTGGATTTTAGGCTCTAAATTCCCAAAGCCCCACCCCCATTTAGACTTACTGCCTTATTACTCCAAATGGTGGCGCTATAATCTAATGAACAGGGTTAATAAACCTGAACCAAGTATTTTATCCTCTTTAGAAATACAGACTCTATATCATAGAATTCTGTTGTGATATATCACATATCACACAATCACAGTGATATCATCGTTATCATGAGAATATTATATCATAAGATGTGGTTTGAGCCCCCCCCCCCCCTTAGTGCAGAAGACCCCTTTTGATCTAGTATTGTATCCCATGACTTTTGCCATGTCCCACATATGTGGGACATGGCAAAAGTCATGGGATACAATACTAGATCAAAAGAAAAGCAGGAGAATTTAATGTTATATTTGTTATAATTGCATTTTCTAGGAGTGAGGGTATGTTTAATATTATATATGTTAATATAATATTAATGTATTAATGTACTCACCTACAGGAAACCCCTCAGACCTTTGATAATTCTCAAACTTCCCACACGATCCCGGCTTCTCCATCACATGCATCACCCCCGGCAACGGAGTAACTACACCATACATCATACTCATAACTATATATATATACATATATATAAGAAACTCCTGAAGACAGAGCTCTTCAAAGAGCACTTACTCTCTTAACACCTCTAACTAACTACCTTCTACTACCAGATCAGGAGAATCTCTCACTATCTTTAATAAACTCCTGAAGACAGAGCTCTTCAAAGAGCACTTACTCTCCTAACACCTCTAACTAACTACCTTCTACTACCAGATCAGGAGAATCTCTCGCTATCTTTAATAAACTCCTGAAGACTGAGCTCTTCAAAGAGCTCTTACTCTCCTAACACCTCTAACTAACTAC
>NC_064420.1:52485000-52492500 GCF_023375975.1 Astyanax mexicanus
TAAAGATGGTGTTGGAGTGGCTGTGGAAAACCTAAATAGAATCTTTGATCATGCAGCTCAAATATCAAATCTGTCCATCAAGAAACACAAATCCAGAATAGTCCAATCAAATCAATGGTTTGATCATGACTGCAAGATCAAGAGAAATGAAGTACGAAAATTATCCAATCAAAAACACAAGGAACCACATAATCAGGAATTACGCATTAAATACTGTGAGATACTGAGAGAATACAAACATACACTCAAAGCTAAAAAGTACAAACACACACAACAACAAATACACAACCTAGAGAATTCAATCAATTCCAATTCATTCTGGCACAACTGGAAATCCCTAAATAAAAACAAACAAGATGATTTAACAATTAATGACGGAGACATTTGGAGAAACCATTTTAAATCATTGTACAGTCGTCCATCATTAAATACAGCGCAAAAGAAAGTATCAAATAAACTAGAAACACTCCACACAGTAATCAAGGACTATCAAAACCCACTAGATTTCCCCATCACACAATCAGAGTTAGAGGAAAAACTCCGAGACCTCCAGCCCAGAAAAGCCTGCGGTACAGACGGCATCTTAAACGAAATGCTTATGAACACAGATCCTAAATTTAAATTGGCCATTCTAAAACTCTTCAATCTTATTCTAAATACAGGACATTTCCCTTCTGTCTGGAACCAAGGTCTCATCACCCCCATATTCAAATCTGGTGATAAATATGATCCAAATAACTACAGAGGAATCTGTGTGAACAGCAACCTGGGTAAGGTCTTCTGTAGCATTCTCAATACTCGACTCACAGACTACCTCACTGACCATAACATCCTTAGCAGGACTCAGATCGGCTTCTTACCAAACCACCGAACGTCCGACCACATTTTCACCCTCCACACGCTCATCGATAAATATGTAAACCAGAACAAAGACACAATCTTCGCATGTTTTGTAGATTTTCAAAAAGCGTTTGATTCCATTTGGCACACAGGGTTATTCTTTAAACTTATAGAAAGTGGTGTGGGAGGGAAAGTGTATGACGTTATTAAATCAATGTATTCTCACAGTAATTGTGCAGTGAAAATTGGAACACAAAGGACAGAGTTTTTTCCACAGTCAAGAGGAGTACGACAGGGCTGCAGCCTCAGCCCCACACTCTTTAATATTTACATTAATGAACTGGCTGAAACATTAGAGCAGTGTGACTCAATACCCAGCCTCACTTTGGGGAATGCCAAAATCAAGTGCCTTCTATATGCAGACGACCTCGTCTTGCTGTCACCCACCAGAGAGGGTCTGCAAGAAAGCTTAAAAGTTCTGGAGAATTTCTGTCAAAACTGGGCTCTAGAAGTCAATCCTCAAAAAACGAAAATAATGACCTTTCAGAGAAGATCTAAAAACCAACGGAATCACACTTTTACAATTAACAACACCAACATCCAACACACTAAATCATACACCTATCTGGGGATAACCATCAGCTCCACAGGAAGTTTTGGCTTGGCTGTGAAGGAACTCAGAGAGAAGGCGAGGAGAGCTCTATTTGCAATCAGAAAATCAATAAACTTTGAAATACCCATTACAATATGGATGAAACTTTTTAAATCTGTTATAGAACCAATAGCCCTGTATGGCAGTGAGGTGTGGGGACCCCTGGCACAAAACGACTTCACCAGTTGGGACAAACATCCGGTTGAAATTCTGCACACAGAATTTTGTAAGAGCATCCTGCACGTGCAGAGAAAGACCCCCAATAACGGCTGCAGGGCTGAGCTAGGTCAGTACCCCCTCCTCATCACTATACAGAAACGAGCTCTAAAATTCTGGAAGCACATAAAATCCAGTGACCCCCAGTCACTGCACTACCAAGCACTGTCCGAACAGGAGCTCAACATTGAGCGGAGTCCCCTCAGCCAGCTGGTCCTCAACCTCAGCGACCTAAAACCCAACAACATTACTGACAACAGATATCCTCACCACACACTCACTCAGACCATCAGACCCAACCAAATCACAACCCAACAACAACAACACTACCTCACACACTGGACCCACACTACACAACAACAATCCAAACTGCAATGCTACACAGCCCTCAATCGTGATTACACACTGGCCCCATACCTCACAGTTCTCAGAGAGAGGTCACTGAGGAAGATCCTCACCAGGTACAGACTCAGTGAGCACAGTCTGGCTGTAGAAACTGGGCGTCACAGACAGAGCTGGGCTCCCAGAGAGGCCAGGCTGTGCTCTCACTGTGATCTCGCAGTGGTGGAGACAGAGCTGCATTTCCTCACAGAGTGTTCTAGATATGAGTCTGTGAGAACCCGGTTCTACCAGAGAACGAGCAGAGTCTGCCCTGAGTTCCAGCTCTGCTCAGACTCTGAGAAGCTCCAGTATATACTGGGAGAGAAGAGAGAGCTGATCACTCAGGCAGCTCGATATGTTACAGACTGTCACAACCTGAGGGACAACCAGTGTGGACAAAACCACACAATATAAATTATTATAACTCATTTCTAATATTACTGATTCATTGATATTATTACACATTTATAAAGTCTCCACACTCTTATTTCCTTCTATTTGAATGATCATTAATAATAATTATAAGTGTTAATCCTGTAAATAATCATTTCTGTTGGTGTAATTGTATATATGTAATCTTTCTTTTAATTATTTGTTATTAATTATTATTATTATTGTTTGTTTTCTGTTTTATGCTTTGGCAATAGTGTTGACTTTTACATTCATGCCAATAAAGCACTGTTGAATTGAATTGAATTGAGAGAGACAGAGAGAGAGAGACACAGAGAGAGAGAGAGAGAGAGAGACTTTTTTTTTTTTTTTTTTTTTTTTGACTTTTAACGACACTTTATTATAACCAAATTGCGTTATAAAAACTTAAAAGTCAGTTTTAGGCCATCTCGGCCAATAAAATAATCATTTTAAAAACAGAGGATCATAACAACATATGGGTAAGTAAATAAATAAATAAATACATAAATAAATAACCGTAAACCATTCCTTGCAGTTTAAAACTGAGGTGCAAAGCAGAGCTCATCATCTAAAACTGAGCACACAGCCTCACCACAACACCACACTGCCGTAAAAGTTATAAGATCCGACATACATTTGTAATAATTAAAATCAATTAAAACCCTGGATCTGACAAGTCTAGAGAGGATTGTTACAGCGTCGGTGTCAGCTGCCTGAGCCACTTTGTTCCTGCGACTAATGTAGACCGCCAACTTAGCCTGACCAAGAATAAAATTGATCAGCTGACACCTGAACCTCTCTCTCCGCACATATTTAAAACCCAGGATAAAAATCTGAGGTGTAAAAACCACATTAAGAGCGGTAAAAACAGAGTGTAAAACCTTAAAAAGGGGACGTAGCCTAAAACAGTGCATAAAAGCGTGAAACACCGTTTCCCTCTGAGAACAGAAGGGACAACCTTGAGTGACATCAGGATTTAAAATGGAAATAAAAGAATTCACAGATACAATACCGTGTAAAATCCTCCACTGCAGGTCAGCCACTCTCTTAGTTAACGGTGGTTTATACAGCGCTCTCCATTCTGGGTGAACCTCATCACTGAGACCCAGAGCATCACGCCACGGTGTGTCTGCTCTGGTCTCCAGTCTTTTCCTGTTAAAAACTTTCACACATGTTTTGTACAGTCTTTTACCAGACACCGAGCTGAGGTCCATGTCCGGCTCCTCTGTGTTGTCCAGGAGCGGTCCCTGACAGCCCTGATAATCCGGGGCGATGATGACCCTGGGAAAGGGGTCATCTCCATCAGGGCTGAGTACTCCTGCGCCATAGTCCGTCAGCAGAACCCACTCCTCGGAGGACAACGCAGACCTCCAGCGCTGCAAGATCTGGGCCACGACTCTAAGGGACCTCACCCCCAGACGCACCGCCAGGTTCTCCACTCCGTCCATTCCAGGCCCTGCAACCTCCACCAGCTGACGAAGTGTTATGACGTTCATGGAGACCAGCTTCCTGACCAGTGCGGGGGAGGTCCGGCTCGTCACATCCAGTCGTGACCCATAGATCAGAGGCTCCTCCAGGAGCCAGTACAAAGAGGTTTCACCCAGTCTGGACGTGTTAAAAAAGTTCCAAATTCTAAAAAGTCCACGGTAAAACAAAGGTAATCCAGTAAAATCCAGTGCTTTAGTGTCCAATAAAAACAGAGTTCTGTCCAATCCCATTCCGCCCACCATTTGTAAAATCCTGCATGCCACTGCTCTCCATACCAAGTCCTGTGGGCCGGTGAGCAGTCTCTGTATAAACTGGAGGCGAAAGGCAGCAGTCCTGCTGGCTAGGTGGACCAGCCCTTGTCCTCCTTCCTCCTTGGGCAGGAAGAGAACTGTCTGTGGTAACCAGTGCAGTCGGTCCCAGAACAAGTCCACCAGTAAAGCCTGAATGCCAGCAAGTAGGTTCGGTGGGGGATCCACACACGCCAGCTTATGCCATAAAAACGAAGCAGCAAGGTTATTTACAATTAAAACCCGACCCCGATAAGACAGCTGAGGGAATATCCAGTTCCATCTATTGAGACGACCCTTCACCTTCTCAATAGTTCCCTCCCAGTTTTGCTTTTCATAATCGCTGTCTCCCAAGTACACTCCTAGATATTTAAAACCACCCGTCCTCCATGTCAACCCAGGCAGTGCGGGTCCCCCACCAGGCCATTCGCCCACTAAAACAGCAGTGCTTTTTGTCCAGTTCACTTTAGCAGATGATAAAATCCTAAAATCATTTAAAACATCTACTAAAACATCAATGTCATTCTGTGAGGTTATCAGGACAGTCAGATCATCCGCATAAGCAGAAAGGCGTAAAGGTGTGCTACAGTTCGGGATGATAAATCCGGAGAGCCTCTGCCGCAGCTGGCAGAGCAGAGGCTCGATAGACAGGCTGTATAACATTCCCGAAAGAGCACACCCCTGCCTGATACCTCTATGAACATTAAAAGGAGCGCACAAACCACCGTTAACTTTCAGTACACTTTCTATGTCCTTGTACAGAACCTTGATCATGGCTATAAAACCAGGGTTGAACCCAAAGTTCTCCAGAACTTTCCACAAATACTCGTGTTCAACCCGGTCAAAAGCCTTTTCCTGGTCCAAAAATACGAGACCAGTCTTTAAACCCAATAGTCTGGAGACGGCCAAAACATCCCGAATCAAATGAACATTGTCAAAAATAGACCTGCCAGGCACACAGTACGTCTGGTCAAGGTGAACCACCTGCTCCATCACCTTCCCCAGTCTCGAGGCTAATGCTTTTGAGAGTATCTTGCAGTCTGTGCACAGTAATGACACAGGGCGCCAGTTCTTCAGCCACGTAAGATCCCCTTTTTTTGGCAGTAGGGTCAGGACAGCTCTCCTGCAGCTCAGCGGGAGCTTCCCATCCAGCACACTGGCCTGAAGCACCTCCAGCACATCCTGACCCAACACTGACCAAAACGCCTTATAGAACTCCACCGGGAGGCCATCAATGCCCGAAGCCCGGCCGTTCTCCATGCCCTGGAGGGCTTCATAAAGCTCCCCCATGGTGAGCTCAGCGTCCAGTGCCCTGGCGGACTGTGGCGTGATTTGTGTCTGCAGGGGGAAGAACCTCTCCTCTACACCCTGTGCATTGTCCTGCTCACTCTCATACAGCTTTGAGAAAAAGCCGACTGTCTGCTGCCGAATTTCAGAAGGCTCAGATACGAGATCCCCTGATTCAGTTCGCACAGCATGCATAAACCTTTTCTGTCCATTTTTACGCTCGAGACCAAAGAAGAACTTTGAAGGAGCATCCATTTCCGTTACATTACGAAAACGAGAACGGACCAGCGCCCCCTGTGCTGTAATGCCTAGCAGATCAGCTAACGCAGCCTTTTTTCTTTTAAGAGCTGTAATACGCTCTTGATTTCCTGTGGGTTCTGTAAAACCTTGAAGCTCCACAATCTCAATCTCCAGAGCTTTCAGAGATCTGGAAATGTCTCTAGTGACATTGACAGTGTACTGCTGACAAAACACTTTAATGTGTACTTTTGCTACGTCCCACCAACTCTGTAATGAATTAAAAGATGTTTTCCGTGACTTTAAAACATCCCATAAAAAAGTAAAAGACTCTTTAAAATTAGCATCATCTAAAAGTGAGGTATTAAAATGCCAGTACGCACTCTGAGGTTTAATATTACTTTTTCTAAAAGTACACTGAACCATACAGTGATCAGTAAAACCAACAGGAGTAATAAAACAGTGCGTAAAAACAGATAAATGATGCTTAAAACCATAAAATCGATCAAGCCTGGCCAGGGAGAGAGCATTATCTCTAGAATGTGAATATGTATATTGCTTTTGTACACCATGTAAATTCCTCCATATGTCACAAAGATCATGCATCTCTATGAGCTCACACAGCCGCCTGCGGGATGCAGTGTGTGGCTCCAAGTGGTTCCTGTCCAGGCTATCAGCTGTACAGTTAAAATCCCCACCCAAAACTAAAAAATCTGTAAAATCACAGTCAGAGAGTACAGAGCTGAGCCTGTCTAAAAACAACATCCTCTCCACTCCTAGAGTGGGAGCGTACACACAAATAAAAACAAAGGTCTCGTTCTCAAAACAGGCTTTTACTTTTAGCAGCCTCCCAGGTAAAATCTCATCTACTGTGTAAGAGTAGGGGATAAAACTGGACACAAATAAAACACCAACTCCACTGCTGACAGAGGAATAATTACTTAAAATGGCCAGGCCGTCCCACTCTTTAGCCCATTCTATATTAACTTCATCATCACTGTGCGTCTCTTGGATAAAAAAGACATCAGCACGCTTCTGTTTGGCCAACTCATAAAACATTGCTCTTTTTACAGGGTCTCGTGCACCATTCAGGTTTAAAGAAGCAATCTTAATGTCACCCATTAAAATAATAAAAAGAGATAAAACAGTGATGGCAAGGGCCAACCCGAAACAGGGACTAAAAAACTGTAAAAACATCATCATTACAAGCTTTGCAGGCTGGTCAGTATCTTGTTTAATCTGTACACTTCTGTGGAGGTAAAAGCCTTTTCTCTTTTTAAAAGTTTAACGTCATGGATGAGCTGGTCTGTGTCTGTAAAATGATCCTCCACCCGCACACCTCTCTGCCCTTTAGACTCTTTTAAAAACTTCTTAATTTGTACAGCAGTATACACAACAGGGATTCTCTCATCCTGAGAGCACACAGACCACCCAGAGTCAGAAACAGAGCCATCATTATCACCTTCATCATCACCCTCACTCCCCTTCACCTCCTCATCTGTACCACTGACCTCAGTCTTTGCCTGCTTTTTCCCTTTTTCCTTTCCTGACATTTTCCTCTTAGTTGGCACTTTAAAAACAGGTTCATCCACCATCTCCACATCATTTAAAACCACAGCTGCAGCAGAGGCAGGTTTAACGCAGTCACTTACCTCTGCTGTCTGCCCCTCAGTGCCCCCCGCCGCGCTGCACGCCTCCTCC
>NC_064420.1:52495000-52542500 GCF_023375975.1 Astyanax mexicanus
ACTTACATGAAGCTGGAAAGGGTTAAAAAAGTATCTCTAAAATATGTCCACGGTAAGACAGAGGCTCTACAAATGGAGAAAGTTCAGCACTGTTGCTGCTATTCTCTCTAGGCGTGATAAAGTCCTGTAAAGATGACTGCAAGAGCACAGCGCAGAATGATCAATGAGGTGAGGAAGAATCCTAGAGTGTCAGCTGAAGACTGAATACAGAAATCTCTGGCACATGCTCACATTTTTGTTAACAAATCTACAATAAGAAAAACATTAAAAAAAGAATGGAGTTTATGGGAGGACACCACGGAGGAGGACACTGCTGTACAAAAAAACATTGCTGCACATTTGAAGTTTGTTAATGAGAACCTGGATGTTCCACAGCAGTACTGGATAAATATACTGTGGACAGATGAACCTAAAATTGAGTTGTTTGGAAGGAAAACACACATCGCAATGTGTGGAGGAAAACAAATGCACAGCACACCATCATCAAAACCTCATCCCAGCTGTGAAACATGGTGGAGGGGGCATCGTGGTTTGGGGCTGCTTTGCTTTGCTGCCTCAGGGTCTGGACGGATTTTGCCGACATCAACAGAAAAATGAATTCCCAAGTTTACCAAGAAATTTAGCAGGAAAACTAAAGACCATCTGTCCTCCAACTGAAGCTCAACAGAGGACGGATGATGCAACAGAACAACGACCCAAAACATAGAAGTAAATCAACAACCGAACGACTTCAACAGAATAAAATAAATAAATCCTCCTTCTGGAGAGTCCTGACCTCCTGAACCCAACTGAGATGCTGCAGCATCATGACCTCAAGAGAGAGATTCACACCAGATATCCCATAATATTATAGCTGAACTGAAACAGTTTAGTGAAGAGGAATGATCCAGAATTCCTCCTGACCGTTCTGCAGGTCTGATCTGCAGCTACAGGAAACCATTGGTTGAGGTTTTTGCTGCTAAAGGAGGATCAACCAGTTATTAAATACAAAGATTCACATACTTTACCTCCTCACTGTTAGTGCTGGGCGATAAAATGATATCGATAGTTATCGAGGAAATTATATATCGTGATAACTATGATAAGCTGGACGATAGGATTCGATAAACTTTATTTTCTATTTCCCGTTTAAGTAGCGCTGTGAACAGGTGCAGCACGCGATCAAACAGCTGAACTGCATCACAGCTGCTCGGTGAGGTTAGCTTCTCTGATCGTCTCCGGTTCAGAGTTAGCGATGTTTAAGGTGTAAGCGGGATCTGTATAATCTGTCATCATTAGCTAAGCTGCCTTCTCTGCTTTTTACAATCTAATAAACTAATGGGTAACGCACGTTAGCCGTGTTAATCCACTTTCCGTGTAAATTAACATTAACTTCAGCGCGAGTGAGGGGTTAGTTTTTAGTTTTTAACAGATAGAGTCTGTTGTTCTGGATATTTTACTAAATACAGAAGATTATATAATCTGTGTAGCTGTATTTAAACAAGCTAAACGTTGCTGTTACTGAACTGGATGAGTTTTAAATACACGTGTTTGGTAATGTAAGTCTAGTCTACTGAAAGCTTACAGTAATGTATAAATAGTAGTTTATAATAGTAGTATAAATCTGTACTGCAGTAGAAGTGGATCATTTCAGAAACTCGACTTTATTCCTCCCACCTCAATGACAGTGTCATGGTCAGAACAGAATAGCAGACAAGCGCAGATACTGATAAAAACAAAATGTGTTTATTATGATAATAAACAGATGAAATCAGGGTCGATACAAAAACAAGGGTGATCACCAGTAGACAGAGCAATGAAGACAAAACCATACCATAAACGAGAGACAGTCCAGAGTTCATACACAAGCAATCCAGTATCAGAGGTAATCCAAGAGGCAGTAGTGAAAGCACAGTCCAGGTCATACACAAACAATCCAATATCAAAGGCAGAGGCAAGAATCGGCGTCGAGTAAACAAAAGCAAGGTCATACACAAAGTAACTGAGACAAGAGATAAGTAACGCTTTGTATGAGGATAACCTACAATACGCGGCGATGAAGTCTGTTTGGCGTGCACCTTTATAGTGCCAGTAATCAGTATTCGGGGCTTCCTGGTGGAAGCAGGTGAGGTGTCACGTGATCAGGTGAGTGCGTGATGTCAGCGGGTGGTGCATTCTGGGTAGTGTAGTTGTTAACCTGAGAACCTCCGTTAGAGCTGGGTGTGGAAGGGACAGAGGAGCTAACAGCACCAGACGTGACAGACAGGTCATTTTAAATATTTAAATGTTAGCATAATTTAAATGCAACAAAACCTAAAGGCTATTATTTTAATAAACATTAGCAGTAAATAATCTCAAAATAACAACAAATATAAAATAGAAAAACAGTAAAACATATGTAATACATACTTTTTATATGACCAAAATTTATTAGACTAAAACTAGACTAAAATGTGACTTAAACTATTATACATTTTAGTCAAAAGACTAAGACTAAAACTATATGAAAATAAAGCACTGTGATATACTCTTGTATTTTTCTTTATGTAGTTGCCAGCATTCAGGGAGGGGAATGATCCCTTGATTGTCACGTCTGGTGCTGTTAGCTCCTCTGTCCCTTCCACACCCAGCTCTAACGGAGGTTCTCAGGTCAACAACTACATTACCCAGAATGCACCACCCGCTGACATCACGCACTCACCTGATCACGTGACACCTCACCTGCTTCCTCCAGGAAGTCCTGAATACTGATTACTGGCACTATAAAAGAGCACTCCACACAAACACCCACGCCGCGTATTGTAGGTTCTCCTCATTACAAAGCGTTCTATATCTCTTGTCTCAGTTTATCTCGTGTTTGACCTTGCCTTTGTTTTCTCGACGCCGATTATTGCCTTTGCCTCTGATATTGGATTGCTTGTGTATTACCTGGACTGTGTTTTCACTACTGCCTCTTGGATTACCTCTGATATTGGATATCTCGTGTATGAACTCTGGACTGTCTCTCGTTTATGGTATGGTTTTGTCTTCATTGCTCTGGTTTCTGGTGATCAACTGTTTTCTGTATCAACCACGTATTACATCTGTTTATTTTTATAATAAACATATATTTTTATCAGTATCTGCACGTGTCTGCAATTCTGTGCTCATCATGACATTGATTAAATATAATTTTATTAAAAATCCAAGTGCTATTGCTATTTAATTTAAACAGACAAATAATGTAAAGGGTCCGGACCCTAGTGTCTGTCCACAAGGCTCTGAGCTGCTAGTGATTTTAGACATAACTCCCTTATTCTGTCACTTATGAGTAAAGAGAAAGCTTTAAGTGTAACAGAAAGTGATTTGATTTATATCGTGATACATATCGATATCGGCTGATATGGAAAAGTATATCGTGATAAGATTTTTTTCCATATCGCCCAGCCCTACTCACTGTGAATGTTGTGTTCAATAAAACCATGCAGACTGTTTTAGTTTAATCAGACTGTGTTTGTCTATTGTTGTGATTTAGATGAAGATCAGAACACATTTAATCACCAATTTATGCAGAAATCCATGTATAATCCCAAAGGATTCACATACTTTTTCCTGCAATTATAATTACAAGTATAGGTATAGCTATAACTACAGGTACTGGTATAGTTATGGATATAGTTCTAAGTACAGATATAGTTATAGTTACAGTTATAGTTTTCTATAGGTATAGTTACAGTTTAGATTATAAAGCAGTAACTGTAAAAAAAACTATTATAATTGATAATCTGAACAGAATCAAAGATCTTACCGATGTGTTTGAGCTGTTTGCGATATTTTGGCCGGGTCAGTGGGTGGTAATAGTGTAAATCCAGCAGGTCGGAGAATCAGAACCAAGTGAGGAGACGAAGCTCTGAGACCAGAACTCAGAGAACCAGCCAATAGGATTAAAGAGTCCGGAATTCACCCATAATCCCCCCCAACTTTTCGCTCTACCTCTCTCTCTCTCCCCAGCCTCGCTCTACCTCTCTGTCTCTCTGTCTCTCTCTCTGTCTGTCTCTCTGCCCAGCCTCGCTCTACCTCTGTCTCTGTCACTCTCTCTCTCCCAACAGGAAGAGTAGAGGAACAGTATAGCTGCCGGCTATACTCCAATCAAGAACCAACAGTTCAAAGAAGGCTACAACCGACTTTAAACCTTCTTTGAAAGGTAAAGTGAAGCAGGTGAAGCGAATGAAGGTAAAGCGGGTGAATAAGGTGAAGCGGGTGAAGCAGGTGAAGCAGGTGAAGCTGGTGAATCAGGTGAAGCGGGTAAAGCAGGTGAAGCAGGTGAAGCGGGTGAAGTAGGTGAAGCAGGTGAAGCTGGTGAATCAGGTGAAGCGGGTAAAGCAGGTGAAGCGGGTGAAGTAGGTGAAGCAGGTGAAGCAGGAGAAGCGAATGAAGGTAAAGTGGGTAAAGCAGGTGAAGCAGGTGAAGTAGGTGAAGGTGAAGTGGGTTAAGCAGGTGAAGCAGGTGAAATGGGTGAAGTAGGAGAAGGTAAAGCGGGTTAAGCAGGTGAAGCAGGTAAGGCGGGTGAAGCAGGTGAAGGGAGTGAAGTAGGTGAAGGTGAAGTGGGTTAAGCAGGTGAAGCAGGTGAAACGGGTGAAGTTGGTGAAGTAGGTGAAGCGGGAGAAGCGAATGAAGGTAAAGCGTGTGAAGCAGGTGAAGTAGGTGAAACGGGTGAAGTAGGAGAAGGTAAAGTGGGTAAAGCAGGTGAAGCAGGTAAGGCGGGTGAAGCAGGTGAAGGGAGTGAAGTAGGTGAAGGTGAAGTGGGTTAAGCAGGTGAAGCAGGTGAAACGGGTGAAGTTGGTGAAGGTAAAGCGGGTTAAGCAGGTGAAGCAGGTAAGGCGGGTGAAGCAGGTGAAGCGGGTGAAGTAGGTGAAGGTGAAGCGGGTAAAGCAGGTGAAGCACGTGAAACGGGTGAGGTAGGTGAAGGTAAAGCGGGTGAAGCAGGTGAAGCAGGTGAAGCGGGTAAAGCAGGTGAAGTAGGTGAAACGGGTGAGGTAGGTGAAGGTAAAGCGGGTAAAGCAGGTGAAGCGGGTGAAATAGGTGAAGGTGAAGCGGATAAAGCAGGTGAAGCAGGTGAAGTAGGTGAAGGTGAAGCGGATAAAGCAGGTGAAGCGGGTGAAGTAGGTGAAGGTGAAGTGGGTGAAGTAGGTGAAGGTAAAGCGGGTAAAGCAGGTGAAGCAGGTGAAGCGGGTGAAGTAGGTGAAGGTAAAGCGGGTAAAGCAGGTGAAGCAGGTGAAGGTAAAGCAGGTGAAGCGGGTGAAGTAGGTGAAGGTAAAGCGTGTAAAGCAGGTGAAGCAGGTGAAGATAAAGCAGGTGAAGCAGGTGAAGGTAAAGCAGGTGAAGCAGGTGAAGGTAAAGCAGGTGAAGCAGGTGAAGGTAAAGCAGGTGAAGCAGGTGAAGGTAAAGCGGGTAAAGCAGGGGAAGCAGGTGAAGGTAAAGCAGGTGAAGCAGGTGAAGGTAAAGCGGGTAAAGCAGGTGAAGCAGGTGAAGGTAAAGCGGGTGAAGTAGGTGAAGGTAAAGCAGATGAAGCAGGTGAAGCGGGTGAAGGTAAAGCAGATGAAGCAGGTGAAGCGGGTGAAGTAGGTGAAGGTAAAGCAGATGAAGCAGGTGAAGCGGGTGAAGGTAAAGCAGATGAAGCAGGTGAAGCGGGTGAAGTAGGTGAAGGTAAAGCAGGTGAAGCAGGTGAAGGTAAAGCGTGTAAAGCAGGTGAAGCAGGTGAAGATAAAGCAGGTGAAGCAGGTGAAGGTAAAGCAGGTGAAGCAGGTGAAGGTAAAGCAGGTGAAGCAGGTGAAGGTAAAGCAGGTGAAGCAGGTGAAGGTAAAGCAGGTGAAGCGGGTGAAGGTAAAGCAGGTGAAGCAGGTGAAGCAGGTGAAGGTAAAGCAGATGAAGCAGGTGAAGGTAAAGCAGGTGAAGCGGGTGAAGGTAAAGCAGATGAAGCAGGTGAAGGTAAAGCAGGTGAAGCAGGTGAAGGTAAAGCAGGTGAAGCAGGTGAAGGTAAAGCAGGTGAAGCGGGTGAAGTAGGTGAAGGTAAAGCAGATGAAGCAGGTGAAGCAGGTGAAGGTAAAGCAGATGAAGCAGGTGAAGCAGGTGAAGGTAAAGCAGATGAAGCAGGTGAAGTAGGTGAAGGTAAAGCAGATGAAGCAGGTGAAGCAGGTGAAGGTAAAGCAGATGAAGCAGGTGAAGCGGGTGAAGTAGGTGAAGGTAAAGCAGATGAAGCAGGTGAAGGACGGACTTACCCTCAGCACCTCCATGGGCACGTGTGTGGCAGTGGGCATGGTGTTGACGTTGATGGCAGCGCTGTGGGCGGGGACTTGGTGGGCGTAGGGCGGGTCCTGCCGGCGCTGTTGCTCCTCCCTCCGCTCCTCCTCCTCCAACTGCTCCCGCATCAACTGCTGCCTAAGCAATGTCCTCGAACCCACCGCCGACCGACTCGCCCCATGATCAACCGGACTACTGAGAGACAGACAGACAGAGAGACAGAGTGAGAGAGAGAGAGAGAGAGAGACAGACAGAGAGACAGAGACAGATAGAGAGAGAGTTAAAGAGAAACAGAGACAGAGAGAGAGAGAAACAGAGAGACAGACAGAAAGAGAGACAGAGAGAGACAGAGAGACAGACAGAAAGAGAGAGAGAGACAGAGAGACAGTTAGTTGCTAAATAAGTGAATTACTGAGTTGGGTTGGAATCAGTATTTAAATGAATTATAGTTTTTATTTCTGTAATATTTCTGCTGGCAGCTTTTTAACGAGTCTCACGTCTAAATATAGTTTCCTCAGGGTTCACAGGAACATCTCAGCAGGAACTGATTAATTATGCATAATTTTTTATCACTGTCCAATTTAATTAGCTTATTTTGGTTTATTATTATTATTATTATTATTATTATTATTATTATTATTATTATTAAGAACACAGTAAATACACAATATATAAACTGGGGGACGGGAGTGGACAATGTAACAGTATATCATCCATACTGTGATACGGTTATACGTTTATATTTTCAAATCCTTTACACCAACCGCACCTTCACTACTACACCTTCACCCCAGTGACCCCTCTGTGCCCAACCCCATCAAGCTTTTACCAGAACATCCTGCAACCACGTCTCCAACCGCACCTTCATGCCCAGCATGGTTTTTAAAAAGGCCATTCTGGCCCTCTCTCAGAAATGCCCTGAGTTAAAAAGATCAGATCAGATGTAATTTAATTCATTCTGATGTTTCATCGCCACCTTTAGATCAGTCAGAGCAGGATCTGCCGCATCCTCCTTCCTGCTCACTT
Organism: Astyanax mexicanus; assembly: GCF_023375975.1. NCBI lineage: Eukaryota > Metazoa > Chordata > Actinopteri > Characiformes > Acestrorhamphidae > Astyanax > Astyanax mexicanus. Next base: position 52,502,285 of record NC_064420.1, read on the forward strand.
TCGGCTGAGTTAGCAAACTTTATGCTCCAGACGGAACTCCGGAGCTCCGGCCGTCTCTGAGCCGCCGATCCTTTTGATGAAGCCGCCGCCGGACCACCGCCCCACCGCCCCACCGCCCCACACACCCACCACCCCCAGCTGGACCGCCGGCCAATCCAGCTGTGCAGTAATCGCACTGATTAGCCCAGCTGCCTCGGGATAATGGGGCCAGAGCCTGAGAGCACTGAGGGTTTACACATTCTCCAGATCACTGCCATCCCTAATACCATCCTACTGTTTACACACCGCCCAGCAGACCTCCACCAGGGGTCAGTCTGTATCACAGTGACCTTATTCACCACTACAGACCACACTGACCTTCACTACAGACCACACTGACCTCCACTAAAGACCACACTGACCTCCACTACAGACCACACTGACCTTCACTACAGACCACACTGACCTCCACTACAGACCACACTGACCTCCACTACAGACCACACTGACCTCCACTAAAGACCACACTGACCTCCACTACAGACCACACTGACCTCCACTACAGACCACACTGACCTCCACTACAGACCACACTGACCTTCACTACAGACCACACTGACCTCCACTACAGACCACACTGACCTCCACTACAGACCACACTGACCTCCACTACAGACCACACTGACCTCCACTACAGACCACACTGACCTTCACTACAGACCACACTGACCTCCACTACAGACCACACTGACCTCCACTACAGACCACACTGACCTCCACTACAGACCACACTGACCTTCACTACAGACCACACTGACCTCCACTACAGACCACACTGACCTTCACTACAGACCACACTGACCTCCACTAAAGACCACACTGACCTTCACTACAGACCACACTGACCTTCACTACAGACCACACTGACCTCCACTACAGACCACACTGACCTTCACTACAGACCACACTGACCTCCACTACAGACCACACTGACCTTCACTACAGACCACACTTACCTCCACTACAGACCACACTGACCTTCACTACAGACCACACTGACCTCCACTACAGACCACACTGACCTCCACTACAGACCACACTGACCTCCACTACAGACCACACTGACCTCCACTAAAGACCACACTGACCTCCACTACGAAGCCAGGGGTCAGTCTGTATCACAGCAGACCATCATCAGAACCACCAACCTGACCCACACCTTCATTGGGGGGGAGAAACACAATCAGATGTCATACAGTACAGTATTAGTATTTAGTTTAGTGCCATAATGTGTAGCTCAGTGTAATTCAGTACAAATTTGGGAGAATAAGCACCAGAAACTCTTGATCTGCTGTAGCACTAAGATCTCCTTTCACTAGAACCAATGGGCGGAGCCCAACTCCTGAAAAACATCCCCACCCATTATCATAATCATAATTATCCCCCCTCAGCCAAACTTTATACTCGGCTCAATCCAGTCAGACAAGACACTGTTCTGCTGATAACCGGCAAACCCAGACTCATACCCAACACTTACACAAACATACAAACATTCAGAATAAGGAAACAACTATATCTGATAAAGATGTGATGATAATGTAGACATAACGGTAATGTAGAGATGTGATGATAATGTAGTGATAAAGGTAATGTAGAGATGTGATGATAATGTAGTGATAAAGGTAATGTAAAGATGTGATGATGATGGTAAAGGTAATGTAGAGATGTAATGATGATGATAAAGGTAATGTAGAGATGTGATGATGATGATAAAGGTAATGTAAAGATGTGATGATGATGATGATGATGATAAAGGTAATGTAGAGATGTGATGATGATGATAAAGGTAATGTAAAGATGTGATGATGATGATGATGATAAAGGTAATGTAAAGATGTGATGATTATAAAGGTAATGTAGAGATGTGATGATGATGATGATGATAAAGGTAATGTAGAGATGTGATGATGATGGTAAAGGTAATGTAGAGATGTGATGATGATGGTAAAGGTAATGTAGAGATGTGATGATAATGATAACGTGGTGGTTGTGAGAGCGGCGGCGATGTGATCTTACCTCCTCTCGTTGGTCATTAATCTGCAGTGTTAAACTTTACTCCACATCCGCCGGTTTTATGAGAGCGGTGATGCTGCAGGGAGTCGGCCGGTCCTCCCCCGGCTCTGACCGGAGCTGAGCGAGAGTGTGCGAGTGTGAGTGACGGTGAACAAGTGTGAGTGAGCAGCTGGGAGTGAGGCTGGGTGTGAGACGCGTCACTCTGCTCTGAATTCAGCAATCCTGTTTCAGAGAAGATCAGAGCGAGATAACAAAGCTAAATCTGTCCGCGGTGAGAACACGTCACCAACACCGACAGCGGCACCACGCCACGCCCCTACACCGTCACACTGTACACTATACATACTGCATATACACTGTACACTATAGATACTGCTTATACACTGTACACTATAGATACTGCTTATACACTGTCCACTATACATACCGCATACACACTGTACACTATACATAGTGCATACTCAATGTACACTATACATACTGCTTATACACCGTACACCAGTGGCGATTGCTCTAAGACTGCAAGGGAAGCTCAGCTTCCCCTAAAATGTAAAAAAATAGGTGATTAAATATATACTGTTGTGTGTACATGTCACTGATTAAATATGCGCTACACCGCGCTGAACTTAGTTCAGAATCAGCTTCTTATCACTGGTAATGCCGCGGCTCTCCTCTCACTCATTCCCGCAGCTTCACAGCGCTGCTTTAAACAGTGCACAGACTTCAATAGCGGAGCAAAGCGCGCGGCCAAACCAGACGAGTCATTGGATAAACGCTGGGCTTTGTCCCGCCCATCAGACGCTCAGCGTCTCTGGGGGTCTATGGAGCAGTGGGCTGGCCTCGGCCGGCCCGGACGCTCAGCTTCTGCATGATGATTGGATGATCTGTCTGAGGCGGAGTCCCTTTTTGATTGACAGCAAAATGAGCGAATCAGCGATCTTTTAGTGTTAAACTCCATGATGGGAGCATTTTCATTCTGTTCTGAGTTGAACCTTCGATTTCCTAATCCTTATAGCGGCATTTTCTTTATTAAAAACGACTAGCGACAAATCCAGCTTCTATTTCTGGTGCTTTTCTGCAGCTGCTTGTGTTTGGAGACTGACTTCTATCACTCTTTCTGACTTCTATCACTCTTTCTGACTTCTGTCACTCTTTCTGACTTCTATCACTCTTTCTGACTTCTATCACTCTTTCTGACTTCTATCACTCTTTCTGACTTCTATCACTCTTTCTGACTTCTGTCACTCTTTCTGACTTCTATCACTCTTTCTGACTTCTATCACTCTTTCTGACTTCTGTCACTCTTTCTGACTTCTATCACTCTTTCTGACTTCTATCACTCTTTCTGATTTCTGTCACTCTTTCTGACTTCTATCACTCTTTCTGACTTCTATCACTCTTTCTGACTTCTGTCACTCTTTCTGACTTCTATCACTCTTTCTGACTTCTATCACTCTTTCTGACTTCTATCACTCTTTCTGACTTCTGTCACTCTTTCTGACTTCTATCACTCTTTCTGACTTCTGTCACTCTTTCTGACTTCTATCACTCTTTCTGACTTCTGTCACTCTTTCTGACTTCTATCACTCTTTCTGACTTCTGTCACTCTTTCTGACTTCTATCACTCTTTCTGACTTCTATCACTCTTTCTGACTTCTATCACTCTTTCTGATTTCTGTCACTCTTTCTGACTTCTGTCACTCTTTCTGACTTCTGTCTCTCTTTCTGACTTCTATCACTCTTTCTGACTTCTATCACTCTTTCTGACTTCTGTCACTCTTTCTGACTTCTATCACTCTTTCTGACTTCTGTCACTCTTTCTGACTTCTATCACTCTTTCTGACTTCTATCACTCTTTCTGATTTCTGTCACTCTTTCTGACTTCTGTCACTCTTTCTGACTTCTATCACTCTTTCTGACTTCTGTCACTCTTTCTGACTTCTATCACTCTTTCTGACTTCTATCACTCTTTCTGACTTCTGTCTCTCTTTCTGACTTCTATCACTCTTTCTGACTTCTGTCTCTCTTTCTGACTTCTATCACTCTTTCTGACTTCTATCACTCTTTCTGACTTCTATCACTCTTTCTGACTTCTATCACTCTTTCTGACTTCTGTCTCTCTTTCTGACTTCTATCACTCTTTCTGACTTCTATCACTCTTTCTGACTTCTATCACTCTTTCTGACTTCTATCACTCTTTCTGATTTCTGTCACTCTTTCTGACTTCTGTCACTCTTTCTGACTTCTATCACTCTTTCTGACTTCTGTCACTCTTTCTGACTTCTATCACTCTTTCTGACTTCTATCACTCTTTCTGACTTCTGTCTCTCTTTCTGACTTCTATCACTCTTTCTGACTTCTGTCTCTCTTTCTGACTTCTATCACTCTTTCTGACTTCTATCACTCTTTCTGACTTCTATCACTCTTTCTGACTTCTATCACTCTTTCTGACTTCTGTCTCTCTTTCTGACTTCTATCACTCTTTCTGACTTCTATCACTCTTTCTGACTTCTGTCTCTCTTTCTGACTTCTATCACTCTTTCTGACTTCTATCACTCTTCTCTATTGCAGTTTCTGTCCAGCGGGTGCTGCTCAGCCCCTCCACCGTCACAAAGCACTCACAGACGGACACACTTCACACTAGCCTCGCTCCAGTCCCTATAGCTAGGTAGCAAGCTGAACATAATATCAGACAGTTTTAATGTTGTGGACGGATTTTGGAGAAGCCATTTGATAGTCTTCCTTACCAAGAAAAAACTTCGAGTTAAACAGCAGGACAGATCAACTGCTCAGATTAATTTGGTGTAAAAGGTGGGAAAAGTAACAGGTATTTTCAGCTGCTCTGGTTTGATAAAGTGAGCTGGCTGACTGGAAGTGCTGTAACAAATAAAATGTACTGATGGCCATTCCTCTTGATGAAACTATCTCAGGACATAAATGAACAGGGGCCAGTAGTAAGTATTGTGTTATTATTAAAAATAATTTAAATAATTTACATTAATAAAGGGATTATTCAAGGAAATTAAAACTGTCCAAAAAGGAAATAAATTTACCAGCATTTTTTCCTTCACCAACTTTAAAGATTTTGCGTAATGTTTTTTTTACTGATCATTTTATGTTTATTCATGTCATAGTGTCTTTTTTTGTATCTCAGATAATCTCAGGGAGAGTAGAATTTACGTAGAAATAAAACTACATATGTTAAGATGTAGGCCGAAATTGAGCTTCCACTCCTTGAAAGACCAGCATCCGCCACTGCTGTACACTATACATACTAGGGCTGGGGCGACGCGTCGACATAATCGACGTCATCGATTACAAAAATACATCGATTTGCATAACGTGCGTCGGCGCGTCGTAAACATGGCGGCGCCTGTGGAGAGCATTAGAGGTTAGATCGGGCCCAAAAATTCCAACTGGCTGTTTTCGGGCTGTTTTAATGAGCGAAATATGATCAGAATTATGTTAATTAACACGGTAACATAGAAGCATAGAACTATTATTTAATTAAAATGATTTTTAAGAACAGCTAAACACAGTTCTGCAAGTCAAACGCGGAGGAGTTCACGTGCGAGAGACACAGAGAGAGAGAGAGAGAGAGAGAGAGCTACTCACAGGTGAAGGTTCTCTTTGATCTCCTCGTGCTCATATTCTAGTCCAATTCATAATTCTGCAGCTCCCTCAGTGTTTTCTGCCGTATTTTGCGGCTAGCGCGAGCGCTTACAACTGACACCGCGGACCGCGAGGTGCCGCCGCGTTTGTGCCGAATCCGACTCTCTGCTGAATCTGACTCCCGCTTCGCGGACAGAATCGGCACAACACCCCCGCTGTAGAACTGCGGTAGTGAAAACAGCGCTTATAAATAAATTAGTTTAGTTTCACTTTCAGTTTTCGTTATTTTTTTTTTTAAATAAAAATATAATTAAAAAACAGACGCCTACATCTCGGACTATTTTCTGGAGCCCGGGTCGGATTTACGGGCGGGCCTCGGGTCATGTCGGGTTCGGGCAGAGAATCTAAGCTCTAGAGAGCTTGGACCCAGGAGAGCAATCTCCAGCTACAAAAAAACGCCAGCGGGCATCTAAAGTTTGGGAGCATTTCACGCAAAAGGGCAACAATGTGGTCCTCTGCCATACGTGCAAAAGGAGCACTTGAAGCGCAAACATCCAGGAGCACTATGTCAACAGGGTCACACAGTAAGTTACCGTTTACATCAGGGTCTCCGCGGGTGTCCTTAAAAAGACTTAAGGCTGTCTACCAAAGGTTTTAAACCTGCCACAGGCAGAAATTATACATTTTTGGTTTATATTTGTGCATGGCATTTCACAGTTTCCAGAAACAGTAGCATTATTCATAAGTTCAGGTGTTTAGCTAAGCTAGCTGCCTTAAGTTATTTTAGCTAGCGCCGTCGGCGCTGCGGTGTCACACCGTTTTCTGTCACCGTCGGAATTTTGTGACCAGTGCTCACGGTTATGAGCGTTCATTGGCAAAACGGAAGCTTTCTATACCTACACCTTACCCTCAGCCCTAAACTGAACCGTTTTGGCCAGTCGGGGTAAACATTAGAAACGAACACGTTTCGAATCGGCCAGTGCACCGGTCTGCTGAGAACTACTTGCCAGTGGTCACAAAATCTAGCGGTCACAGAAAACAGTGCAACACACGGTTGTGGTGTATGGGAGCTTATCCATTTTTAGCGTTATAGATCTAAACAACGTGCTGTACATGTAAGTGATTATAAGTGTGGGGTTTGGTTTAGTAGGCTTGTGTTGTTGTTGTTGTTGTTGTTGTTGTTGTTGTTGTTATTATATATAAATATAGTAATTTATCGTTTGCTTTAAAACGTAAAATAATTATTTAAATATGTTTCTCAATGAATAGATTAGTCGACTAATCGAAAAAAATAATCGTTAGAATAATCGTTTAAAAAATAATCGTTAGGGACAGCCCTAATACATACAGCATACACACTGTACACTATACATACAGCATACACACTGTACACTATACATACCGCATACACACTGTACACTATACATACCGCATACACACTGTACACTATACATACAGCATACACACTGTACACTATACATACCGCATACACACTGTACACTATACATACCGCATACACACTGTACACTATACATACCGCATACACACTGTACACTATACATACCGCATACACACTGTACACTATACATACCGCATACACACTGTACACTATACATACCGCATACACACTGTACACTATACATACAGCATACACACTGTACACTATACATACCGCATACACACTGTACACTATACATACCGCATACACACTGTACACTATACATACCGCATACACACTGTACACTATACATACCGCATACACACTGTACACTATACATACCGCATACACACTGTACACTATACATACCGCATACACACTGTACACTATACATACAGCATACACACTGTACACTATACATACCGCATACACACTGTACACTATACATACCGCATACACACTGTACACTATACATACAGCATACACACTGTACACTATACATACAGCATACACACTGTACACTATACATACCGCATACACACTGTACACTATACATACCGCATACACACTGTACACTATACATACCGCATACACACTGTACACTATACATACAGCATACACACTGTACACTATACATACCGCATACACACTGTACACTATACATACAGCATACACACAGTACACTATACATACTGTACACACCACCCCAAATGTTACAAGAAGATTTTTATAAGATTTAAAAAATTATAACAAAACAATACAGTACAATTTATCGCCACTCAACTTTACTGAAGTATCGCTTTAAGAAAACAGGAAGAGTAAAATGTGACTCAGTACATGATCCGCCTAAAAATACACCCCCGACACCCGCCCCACTCAGACCATTACACCACCCCCCCCACCTCACCAACACCGTCACCACATTCACACAACATAAACATATAACACATAACACTTAAACACACTGCATTACCTAAACACTATACATACACACAGTGATATGGTGTTTATAATTTTGGTTATATAGTGTATATCTGTTTAGTTATATAGCATATATTTGTTTAGTTATATAGTGTATATACTTTTGGTTGAAGGACTAGAGGGTGTCTAAAACACTAAACACCAGCAGGTGCGGAGCTGCATGGGAGGGGTTTCTGATAAAGTGGCCTGGGTGTTAGTTGTCTAGTACTGAGAAGAACGTACAATTCATTCCATCAACCAAACCTACAACTTATCACTATGCAGAATTTCCCATGAGGTATTAACATACCTGTAACATATCATCATCATCAGAAATGATGACGTGCTATATGATAATATACGTTTTTTTTCATACAGTCTGATTTCAATAAATAAATCATAACAATATGAGATATACAGAGTATCATATAGCATGACACAGATTACTCTATATATTCTTATATATTCAATATATTCTACATACACTACACTCTACATACTATATGCACTATGTAGTATTCACACTGTATGCTAAACCCAGTAAAAATACACTACACTCTACAAATGCTACATATGTACACAGTGTGTAGCAAAGGACTAATACTATATATTTTTCAGTATGTACATATAATACTTGATGTGCATATATATATATATATATATATATATATATATATATATATATATATATAAAGCAATGCAATTTTATACACAGCAGTGTATAGTTATGTTGACAGGGTGTAACATAGTTTTTAGAGCAGTGTATAGTTCTGTATATATGGTGTTATATATAGTTTATAGAGCAGTGTATAGTTCTGTATACAGGGTATTATGTAGAGTAACGAGTATAGAGTATTGGGTATAGAGTATACAGAGTAAAACCGGGTAAACAGTACAGCTCTGACCTCTGCATGAGTATAAGCAACACATTAAATCTAATTTAAGTCTGAGTTATGAGACACATTTAGAGCGGGCGGAGTTTATGTGGGAGAGTATGTTTGGTTCTCCTGAACAGAAACAAAAACTTTGCCCTTACAAATATTTTTATACTGCTGTTGGTAAAATATTACTAACTACCTTTCTTTGTTAATCTTCTCATTCTTACTAAATTGAATTAAATCTTAAACTCAGACCCACTGCAGTGTCCTGTTCTAACAGTGCAGAATGCAGAACTGTGAGTAAGTTTGAACATGTGATGAAATGTTACTCATCAGACTGACTGTAATAGTTCTGATTAGCTGTTTACATATCTGCCACATTACACTCATTCACTAGAAAAAACACACCCAGATCACTGCAAACTCAGCTTACAGTTCCGTCTGTGGCAGATATGCAAATGATTACAGACATGGTCTGATAAGATATTAACTTTAACCACAAGAGGGCGTAAAAGTGCTTCTCCCACTGCTCTACTAAAAAAGCTCTCCTGCTGGGTAGTGTACCTCATGGTGAGAGATCAGGACCTCTGCATATGCCCCTACAGGACACTGACTTTCATTTTGCCCAGTTAACAGACTGCAAGAGGAAGTGCATCACTGGTCTGAGAGAAACAGTATGTTCAACCTGAGTCCTGCCTTTGTCCTGGACTGAAGAGTTCACACCGTAAACTGCTGGAGTGATTAATGATCTGAGGAGCATCTCATACAGTGAGAGTCGGTCACTCCTAGTAGTGATAGGAGGAACACTAACAGTGATCTCAGTGATCTGTGCAGAACATTCTGCAGATACATGTGTTGCTGCTTTCTGTCCTGCAGAACTTCCAGCTGATAGCAGCAATCCAGCATTTATGGAGCAGCTGGGACTCAGCTTCAGCTTCAACCTACAAGTGTAGAGCTACAGGATCTACAGGCCCAGCTGTAGCAACATCTGTGGGTAAATGTGCTGCAGGATCCATTCAGAACCTGTAGAACCTCCGAACCCAACCCTCTCAATCTCATCTTATATACAGCATAGAGGAACCAACAGGTACTAGATCCTCCTTTTAGTTACAGAAAAGTTTTTCACTATAAACTCATGAATAAAGTCAGCTGTTCTGTATATTGGTGCTGCTGCTGTAAATGTCCTCATTGCTCCTCATTTACACCTCATACCGTCTACAGCTGCCCGAGACGCTGCGCTAAATACAGCTCTGTCTGGCACTCAAACACACCGCTTAACTACCGCACCTCCCTCACACCAATACACACCGCTTAACTACCGCACCTCCCTCACACCAATACACACCGCTTAACTACCGCACCTCCCTCACACCAATACACACCGCTTAATTACCGCACCTCCCTCACACCAATACACACCGCTTAACTACCGCACCTCCCTCACACCAATACACACCGCTTAACTACCGCACCTCCCTCACACCAATACACACCGCTTAACTACCGCACCTCCCTCACACCAATACACACCGCTTAACTACCGCACCTCCCTCACACCAATACACACCGCTTAACTACCGCACCTCCCTCACACCAATACACACCGCTTAATTACCGCACCTCCCTCACACCAATACACACCGCTTAACTACCGCACCTCCCTCACACCAATACACACCGCTTAATTACCGCACCTCCCTCACACCAATACACACCGCTTAACTACCGCACCTCCCTCACACCAATACACACCGCTTAACTACCGCACCTCCCTCACACCAATACACACCGCTTAACTACCGCACCTCCCTCACACCAATACACACCGCTTAACTACCGCACCTCCCTCACACCAATACACACCGCTTAACTACCGCATCTCCCTCACACCAATACACACCGCTTAACTACCGCACTTCCCTCACACCAATACACACCGCTTAACTACCGCACCTCCCTCACACCAATACACACCGCTTAACTACCGCACCTCCCTCACACCAATACACACCGCTTAATTACCGCACCTCCCTCACACCAATACACACCGCTTAACTACCGCACCTCCCTCACACCAATACACACCGCTTAACTACCGCACCTCCCTCACACCAATACACACCGCTTAACTACCGCACCTCCCTCACACTGCTCAACTACTGCACCTCCCTCACACCAATACACACAGCTAAACTACCGCACCTCCCATACACCGCTCAACTACCGCACCTCCCTCACACTGCTCAACTACCACCCCTCCCGCACACGACACACACCCCTTATCCCCAGTTTCAGAGGGTCCTGTATTATTAGCAGTGTAAGTGGATGAGCTGCGTGTGCATTTACATGTGTGGGTCAGCAGTGTGTGGAAGACTGCAGTGTTTTCTGGGTGAGTAAAAGTCTGAGCTCTGCGCTGGAGAAGCAGCGCAGTAATCACATCTCAGTAATGAAGAAATTGGTTTAGTTATGAATTGAGTTATAAAGCGAGTCCAGACGGAAAAAACAAAATCAGTTCCAGTTTATCTAGAACCGAGACGGAGACCCGCTGTGGAGAACAGAGCAGCGACTGTGTGCTGACCAGCCTCGTCCAATAAACAATAGCACAGCGTCACTATGGTAACTGAAACCTCACAACTTAACACAACTCCACCAAACTAAACTCTACTAATCTCCACCCAACTCATCCTAACTCCACCCAACTCAACTTCATCCAACTCAACTCTACTCATCTTAACATACCCAACTCAACCAACTCAACTACCAATCAACTTTACTCCAACCAACACAACTCCATCTAACTCAACTCAACACAACTCAACTCCACCCAACACAATATAACTCCACCCAACTCAACTACATAATACTCCTCTATCCTGTTTGGAAACAGTATATCTGTTATCCTGTTAATCTGCTATAATAGATGGTGGGCGGGGTCAGAAAAGGTAAAGCTCCCCCCACAGGCCCCGCCCTCAGCTGAGTCTCGAGTCCAGTCATGTGTCAGGGGTAACAAATCACTGTACAGAATAAAGGAAGTAAATCTAAAACTGAAGGTTGCTCAGCTTTTATCATTTACTGACCAAAAACTACCAGATATTTAAATTCTAAAACATCACTGTAATAAAGTTCTACAGGATTCTTTAATTAAAGGAACAGATCTAAACAGAACTGCTTTAATTCTTCTGACTAAACACTGACTATTAATTTATTATTATAATAATCTCCAACAGAACTACAGAATGATTAATTCATTTATTTTAAAGAAACACACATATATATAATATACAGTTTATCTACAGATCAACAAAGACTAGTTTTTACACAAATTCAGTTATCAAAACACAGTTATCAAAATTTTAATAATACATTTTACATACATATTTTATTAATATATTCAATTGAAAAATATTTAATAATAATTTTATATATATTTCTAAACATCATACTGATATATCTGCATATCAGTGAAAGTGAATATAAATGTATTAAAGTATAAAATCCTCCATCGTTTTATTTTAATATTAAAATGTGTGGAAGACGTGGAGCAGCTCGGCTCTCAGCAGCGACACAACAGCAAATATTAAATATTGACAGATTAAATATTAACTGTGTAAACTTTACACTGTAAAGTGGTGGAGAGAGGAGCTGCTGAAAAACACATTTCAACATACTTTACAATTTACATATTATATTAATCACATTCAGAAAATTAAGTTCTAGAAATATAAGCATAAAAAATATAATCTCAGGGCGAGTGCAGGGCATGCGAGGGTAATACCGTTTACACCAATATTAAATATATATTTTTACGATGTTTTATAAAAATGGTGCTGAATTAGAGTGGTAAACTGAACTGAATGCAGGACGTCTGCAGGTCGTTTCTCTAACGTCTCGCTGTGAGAAACTCTGAAGCTTCATCTACTAAACAAGTGATTTCAGCATTTAGCTGCTAGACACTGGTTTAGCGGTTAGCCTGTTAGCAGTTAGCCTGTTAGCTTTTAGCCTGTTAGCTTTTAGCTAAGTATATAGTGTGTAGTGTGTATATATTGTATGTATATAGAGTGAGTGTTTGTGTTTGTATATAATGTGTATATACAGTGTGTGTGTGTGTGTGTACCTTCTGCTGATTGGCTGGCTCTTTAGCTGGTAGTAAGTTTACAGTGTATAGTGGTATAGAATATTTTGGGTATATAATGTATAGTGTGTATATATTGTGTATATATATATATATATATATATATATATATATATATATATATATATATATATATATATATATATATATATTGTGTATATAGTGTGTGTGTGTGTGTGTGTGTGTGTGTGTAGTGTGTACCTGCTGCTGATTGGCTGGCTCTTTAGCTGGTAGTAAGTTTACAGTGTATAGTGGTATAGAATGTTTTGGGTATATAATGAGTAGTGTGTATGTATTGTGTGTGTATATAGTGTGTGTTTGTGTAGTGTGCACCTGCTGCTGATTGGCTGGCTCTTCAGCTGGTAGTAAGTTTACAGTGTATAGTGGTATCCTGTGTTTTGGGTATATAGTGTGTAGTGTGTATATATTGTGTGTATATAATGTGTGTGTGTAGTGTGTACCTGCTGCTGATTGGCTGGCTCTTCAGCTGGTAGTAGGTTTTGGGTTCTGGGGGAAGCTCCTCCTCATAATCCGCCACGATCCCGGACTCGCCCTGCATCCCGAACTCCCAACAACAACACCTCGTAACTCCAGCTCTGTGCGCGCGGAGTGCCAGCCGCCGTGATGTCAGTCAGCCCCGCTCCGCTCCGCGCGCTCCGCTCGCGCTGCTGTAGTCTGCGGGGGCGCGCGGGGAGCGGCGGATAGCGGGGGAGAGCGCGCTCAAAAACTACAACTCCCATAATGCACCGGCGGCGCGCCCGCAGTATCTGCCCGAGTCAGCATCTATTTTATTGGTCAGCACAGCAGCGGAATCCACCCCGCCCACATCTGCACACTCACTATAAACTCACCATAAACTCACATTAAACACAATATAAACACACTATAAACTCACTATAAACTCACTTTAAACTTAATATAAATTCACTGTATATAAATACAGTATATACATAGTGTAGTTTATTGTTAGTTGTGGTTCAGTGCTGACTCGCTCTCGCCACCAGGTGTCAGTATAAACCAGCGCAGCCCAGTGCACACAGGCCCCGCCCACAACCCAGCCAATATTTCTGAGTCAAATAAAACAGCAGGATCCTAATTAGCATGAAAGTGTGTGTGTGTGTGTGGGGGGGGGGGGCTAAATATTAAAGCCGCACCTACTGAATGCTTGCCGTGGAACATGTCCATTCTAGGGGGCGTGGCTAAAACTGAGAACATAATTGTATGGAACAGAATGCAGTGTAAGAATGAGGGCAGCACTATTGTTTCAGTTTATCCTGTAGTGAAGCAACAACAAAGTACCACAACCGGATTTTAATTAGAGCAGATATCTTTAGTAGACCGACTTGTGTGATTAGGGTCATTGTCCTGCTGGATGACCCACCTTCTCTTCAGATTCAGTTAATGAACAGATTTCCTGATATTTTCCTTTAGAATTCTCTGATATAATTCAGAATTCATTGTTTCATCAATGAAGCAAAGCCTTCCTGATCCAGATGGAGCAAAACAGGCCCAAACCATGATACACCCACCACCATGATTCACAGATGGGATAAAGTTTTGGTCTCATCTGTCCACAAAACATTCTTTGAACAGTCTTCTGGAATCTCCACAAGATCTGTAGCAGTAGTGGGGGAGAGAGTGTAGAATAAGATCAGTGTTCGTAATATTAGTAACAGAGATAAATGCAGATTAATTCTGTAATGTTATGGAGTAAACTACACAACACTAATCTCAACTCTATAGTCAGCTAATTTTTATATAAGTATATTTAAATATATATTAAATGTATTTATTTATAAATGTATTTTATACTATTATTTTCAATATCACTGCTACTGTAATCACTATCACTGCTATTATTTTCACTATCACTGCTATTATTATTACTATCACTGCTATTATTTTCACTATCACTGCTATTATTTTCACTATCACTGCTATTATTATTACTATCACTGCTATTATTTTCACTATCACTGCTATTATTTTCACTATCACTTCTATTATTTTCACTATCACTGCTATTATTTTCACTATCACTTCTATTATTTTCACTATCACTGCTATTATTTTCACTATCACTGCTATTATTTTCACTATCACTTCTATTATTTTCACTATCACTGCTATTATTTTCACTATCACTTCTATTATTTTCACTATCACTGCTATTATTAGCACTATCACTGCTATTATTTTCAGTATCACTGCTATTATTTTCACTATCACTTCTATTATTTTCACTATCACTGCTATTATTAGCACTATCACTGCTATTATTTTCACTATCACTGCTATTATTTTCACTATCACTGCTATTATTTTCACTATCACTTCTATTATTTTCACTATCACTTCTATTATTTTCACTATCACTTCTATTATTTTCAGTATCACTGCTATTATTTTCACTATCACTTCTATTATTTTCACTATCACTTCTATTATTTTCACTATCACTGCTATTATTTTCAGTATCACTGCTATTATTTTCACTATCACTTCTATTATTTTCACTATCACTTCTATTATTTTCACTATCACTGCTATTATTTTCAGTATCACTGCTATTATCATCACTATCACTGCTATCATTATCACTGTCACTGCTATTACTTTCAGTATCACTCCTATATATTATCACTATCATATTACTGTATATTAATTCATATTCTAATATCATTCCCCCTCCGGTATGACTGAGGAGCTCGTGCCGTACTGGGATCAGACTGGTGAGGAGCTCGTGCTGCAGATTCTCTTTGTGATCTTTGAGGCACGTGATTTCATTTCCCACCCGTATTCTCACAAACCCCGCCCACCTCCGCTCTGACTGGCTGGGCTCCTCCCTGCTCGCGCGCTGGGATTGACCGGTGGTTTAAACTCTCCTGCGAGAGCCCCGCTCCATGAGAGCCGCTGGCCAATCGCCGCGCGGGGGGGCGTGTCCTGCCGGAATGTGGGTGTGTTGTGAGCCGGGGTGAAGGCGTGGTGAGGCGCGCGCGGGGAGGATGCGGACCGAGCGAGCGGCGAACTGACCCACGCGCCACTAACGGTAGGACCTCATTAATGTTCATAATCAATAACCTGATCAGCAGAACCGAACCGGTATCAGCCGGGACCGGTACCGGCGGGGTGGAGGGGGGTGGGGTGTGGTGGAGATTGAGTGGAGTTACGCTGGATTCCTCTTTGTCTTTACTGGTCTTACATTTCCAGTAAACCGCTATAATATAAACCAGTACAGTGCAGCCGCTGGTTTACCATAATTACACCAGTACAGCACCAGTACACCCAGTATAGCGGTGCTGCTGGTGGGTGAGGAGCAGAGCGTGCAGGTGGAGCTGGAGATACTGTGGGCTGAATACAATCAACTCCTCCTGATGATCCTCCTCCTGATAATCTTCCTCAGGACCGTCTCTGATCCTGATTTACAGGACTGGAGTCTTTGGCTCCATCATTGGTCCAGGACCCTCAACATCTGGACCCTTACAGATCCTGCCGGGTGTAAAAGGCAGGGGGCGGAGCCAACCCCACCCAACCCCACCCCCTCTCCCTACCTGATGACTGCGAGGAGGATGAATGGACACATTAATCGGTTGATTCTGAAAGCAGAAAGACAGGTGTGATTAGAGGGGTTCTATAGACAGGTGGAAGATGCTGATTGGTCGAGGTAAGGTGATGCAGGGTTGAAGTCTCCTGGTAGAACTTTCCTGATCTTACAGCAGTTCTTCAAGTGCAAAACTGTGACACTCTGACCAGAACAAAACAGTGATGTTCTAGACTGACCGGATCAGAACATCTCGGGTGTTCCCGATATGCCGGGTTAAAACCTACAAACAGTGTCCAAGAAACCAGAGAACCAGAAAACTGAAGAACTGGCAACTAAAAGGATCTGCAGCGTTAATGTGGGTTCAGATACTACAGACCTCCTGCAGAGGTTCTGTGGAGTCCAGACCTTTGGGTCAGAACCTGCTCCACACAGTGTTAGTCTGGTGGTTTTAATAATATGGCTGATCAGTGGCGCTGCTGATACAGATCTCGAAATACCAGTAACAATTTTTTACTAAACTGGGAAAATCTAAGACTCAGCTTACTGGTGTCACACCATCACCGCCAGTCTAACCAGCTCCAGTCTAACCAGCTTCAATCTAAACCAGCTTCAGTCTAAACCAGTTTCAATCTAAACCAGCTCCAGTCTAAACAGCTTCAGTCTAACCAGCTCCAGTCTAAACCAGCTTCAGTCTAACCAGCTCCAGTCTAAACAGCTCCAGTCTAACCAGCTTCAGTCTAAACAGCTCCAGTCTAACCAGCTTCAGTCTAAACAGCTTCAATCTAAACCAGCTCCAGTCTAACCAGCTTCAGTCTAAACAGCTTCAATCTAAACCAGCTCCAGTCTAAACCAGCTCCAGTCTAAACAGCTCCAGGCTAAACCAGCTCCAGCCGAACCAGCTTCAGTCTAAACAGCTCCAGTCTAACCAGCTTCAATCTAAACCAGCTTCAATCTAAACCAGATCCAGTCTAAACAGCTCCAGTCTAACCAGCTCCAGTCTAACCAGCTCCAGTCTAAACCAGCTTCAGTCTAACCAGCTTCAGTCTAACCAGCTCCAGTCTAACCAGCTCCAGTCTAAACCAGCTCCAGTCTAACCAGCTCCAGTCTAAACCAGCTTCAGTCTAAACCAGCTCCAGTCTAACCAGCTTCAGTCTAACCAGCTTCAGTCTGGGATGGAGGCAGTAGGGGTCAGGGTGGAGGCAGGACGTGTCGGAACGGGTCGAGATGGAGGCAGGACGGGTCGGGACAGGTCGGGATGGAGGCAGGACGGGTCGGGATGGAGGCAGGACGGGTCGGGATGGAGGCAGGACGGGTCGGGATGGAGGCAGGACGGGTCGGGACGGGTCGGGGTGGAGGCAGGACGGGTCGGGATGGTAACTTTGTGGGTCAGACGGGACAGTGTCAGGGCGGGGTTTGGGACGAGACAGTAAGATCAGGTTTGTTTGTTGCTCCTGTACTTCCTCTCTGGACAGGAAGTAGCAGAAGGCTGAGCTGGATAAACAGGATGCGGCGGGACGAGTCGCTCGGCCTGATCAGAAGAATGGGCCGGGTACTGTCTCACTTCTGAGAGAAAAAAAAACAAGCTTACTATCAGAAGTGTGAAGTAATGAATTACAAATACCTTATTACATTACTTTAGTATAAATGTATTTTATCTATACTTTACTGGAGTAATTATTTTAGTAGAATGTAAATATATTAAAGAAGTTTAGTTGGGCTGGAGTTTATCTGGAGTTCTCTTGAGTCTCTGAATGTACATCTGCTATGTTCTTACTGGTGTAACTTACACCCCATACACACACTTTACACACACACACACACACACTTTACACACAGAGAGTGAAAATGTTTTGTGTGTGTTACAGATGTATAGCTCTTATTCTCAGTTAATTTACAGCATGAGTGGTTATCCTGTCCCTGGAAGACTGCAGCACTGTACGGCGCAGTACGGGTACAACAGATTACAGTGCTGGTGATTCTGTATCTACTGTAACTGTAGATTAATTACAGAGCAGTACGGGTACAACAGATTACAGTGCTGGTGATTCTGTATCTACTGTAACTGTAGATTAATTACAGAGCAGTATGGGTACAACAGATTACAGTGCTGGTGATTCTGTATCTACTGTAACTGTAGATTAATTACAGAGCAGTACGGGTACAACAGATTACAGTGCTGGTGATTCTGTATCTACTGTAACTGTAGATTAATTACAGAGCAGTATGGGTACAACAGATTACAGTGCTGGTGATTGTGTATCTACTGTAACTGTAGATTAATTACAGAGCAGTATGGGTACAACAGATTACAGTGCTGGTGATACTGTATCTACTGTAACTGTAGATTAATTACAGAGCAGTATGGGTACAACAGATTACAGTGCTGGTGATTCTGTATCTACTGTAACTGTAGATTAATTACAGAGCAGTATGGGTACAACAGATTACGGTTCTGGTGATTCTGTATCTACTGTAACTGTAGATTAATTACAGAGCAGTATGGGTACAACAGATTACAGTGCTGGTGATTCTGTATCTACTGTAACTGTAGATTAATTACAGAGCAGTACGTGTACAACAGATTACAGTGCTGGTGATACTGTATCTACTGTAACTGTAGATTAATTACAGAGCAGTATGGGTACAACAGATTACAGTGCTGGTGATTGTGTATCTACTGTAACTGTAGATTAATTACAGAGCAGTATGGGTACAACAGATTACAGTGCTGGTGATACTGTATCTACTGTAACTGTAGATTAATTACAGAGCAGTATGGGTACAACAGATTACAGTGCTGGTGATTCTGTATCTACTGTAACTGTAGATTAATTACAGAGCAGTATGGGTACAACAGATTACGGTTCTGGTGATTCTGTATCTACTGTAACTGTAGATTAATTACAGAGCAGTATGGGTACAACAGATTACGGTGCTGGTGATTCTGTATCTACTGTAACTGTAGATTAATTACAGAGCAGTACGGGTACAACAGATTACGGTGCTGGTGATTCTGTATCTACTGTAACTGTAGATTAATTACAGAGCAGTACGGGTACAACAGATTACGGTGCTGGTGATTCTGTATCTACTGTAACTGTAGATTAATTACAGAGCAGTACTGGTACAACAGATTACAGTGCTGGTGATTCTGTATCTACTGTAACTGTAGATTAATTACAGAGCAGTACGGGTACAACAGATTACAGTGCTGGTGATTCTGTATCTACTGTAACTGTAGATTAATTACAGAGCAGTATGGGTACAACAGATTACGGTGCTGGTGATTCTGTATCTACTGTAACTGTAGATTAATTACAGAGCAGTACGGGTACAACAGATTACAGTGCTGGTGATTGTGTATCTACTGGAACTGTGGAGATGGAGGTGAAAGTGAAGGAGGTGAAGGTGGAGGAGGTAGAAATGGAGGTAAAGGTGGAGGAGGTGGAGATGGAGGTGAAGGTGGAGGAGGTAGAAATGGAGGTAAAGGTGGAGGAGGTGGAGATGGAGGTGAAGGTGGAGGAGGTGGAGATTGAGGTGAAGGTGGAGATGGAGGTGAAGGTGGAGAAGGGTGGAGATTGAGGTGAAGGTGGAGGAGGTGGATATGGAGGTGAAGGTGGAGCGGCTCAGACCGGTGATTATCCTGGATCTGCAGACCAAACGACGGCTGGAGAATTAATTATTCAACAGAACCTCCAGCCCAGACAGATCTGAGATCAGATCCAGATCCAGAGAGATATCAGAAACTTCCCCTCCATCAGCCATCACACATCCCCCTCTCTTACAGACGAGTTATAAAGAGAAAGAGAGAGAGAGAGAAATAAAGAAAAAAGTGATAGAGAGAGAGAAAGAGTGATATATATATATATATAGAGAGAGAGAGAGAGAGAGAGAGAGAGAGAGAGATAGAGACTGATAGAGAATGACAGAACCTGATTATTGGACTGAGAACAGTCTGGATGGTCCGGTTGGTTGTTGGTTTGATCAGTAGGTGTGATCTGAGGACAGTTTGATTATTGGGGTTGATTTGAGGTTTAGTTCACTCTGTACAGATTAGTGTTAGGAATTAGCATAGCATTATCGTAGCATTAGCGCAGGCCAAAGTCCGGCATGTCTACAGAGCGGTGGTGACCCAGACCGGCGGCAGGCCGTACCAGCCAGACCAGAACCCGGAGCTTTAGTGCAACGGGCGGCAGGAGGACTGTACGAGACAGTTTGGTACGGGGCGGTTTGGTGCGGGACGGAGGAGGGCGGGATGGGGGCATGTCGGAAGTGTCTGAAGCCCTGTTTCTACCTGGATCAGTTGTATCAGGTACGGGACGGTTTGGTACGGGACGGTTTGGTACGGGACGTGATCTTTAGCAGAGCTGATCCAGAAAGATTTTATATTTGTTTATTAAAGAGCTGAAACACTTTCATAACTTCAGCTTATTTCATTCAGAGCCGGGGTTTGAGATGAAGGGATGGATGATAGATGTGATCTGTTTATTAATCTGATTATTAATCTGATTATTGATCTGATTATTGATCTGCAGATGACGGAGGGACGGCTCTGCCAGGTTCTCCTGCTGGATAACCGAACCCTGGAGCTGCTGGTTCAGGTACGACTTTACAACTCTCTACAACTCTAATCACACCACCTCTATAAATAATATTAATAATAATAATAATAATAATAATAACACTTCACACGGTGTAAGAATATGTTGATGCTATATCTGATTTTAATTACAGGTAGATACTCTTACTAAACACTGATATAAACATATTTATATTTATTTTGTATAAATGTTTTATTAATGTATTTTCATGTATATTAATGTTTATGTTTTTATCCTGTAGCCAAAGCTGTTGTCCCGGGAACTCCTGGATTTAGTCTCCTCCCACTTTAACCTGAAAGAGAAAGAATATTTCGGATTCACTTTTACTGACGACACGTAAGTTGCGATAATCCGTTAAACGTATAATAATATACATATATTATTATTATTATTATTATTATTATTATTTAAAAGTAATTGTAAGTTATTCTGTAAACTAAAATAATAATAATCATTATGACATATGAAAATTATTAAATTAATATTCTGAATAATTTAGTTTTAGTCTAGTTTTAGTTAAGTGAGAATTTTATGACAGGGTCACGTTTCTCACGTTTCTCACGTTTCTCACGTTTCTCACGTTTCTGGCGTTTCCTGCTCCTCTAGTGGTCAGTGTAAGTGGTTGCAGTTGGACCGCAGAGTTCTGGATCATGACTTTTCCAAGAAGTCCGGACCGATCCCCCTCAACTTCCTGGTCAGGTATCTTATCTTACTGTCTCACACTCACCTACAAACAGAACCACCCAGAACTATCTAGAACCATCATATTAATCCAGATTTTAAATGATGCTTCTATAAAAGAATATATATATATATTTATTTTAATGTAAATTAAAATCTGAACACAGACAGTAAAGTGAAATGAAATATAACTTACATAATAAAAGTCTCTGTGTTTTCTCTCAGGTTTTATATAGAGAATATTTCTCTGCTGAAGGATCATGTGACCGTGGAGCTGTTCTTCCTCAACGCTAAAGCTGCTATTTATAACGTAAGTCTCGTCCAATAGCATTCCACACATTTTCTATAATCAAGGATTATAGATCTGGAGATACAGCAGCAGTGTGTGGAGCAGCAGCAGCAGTGTGTGGAGCAGCAGTGTGTGGAGCAGCAGCAGTGTGTGGAGCAGCAGCAGCAGTGTGTGGAGCAGCAGTGTGTGGAGCAGCAGCAGCAGTGTGTGGAGCAGCAGCAGCAGTGTGTGGAGCAGCAGCAGCAGTGTGTGGAGCAGCAGTGTGTGGAGCAGCAGTGTGTGGAGCAGCAGCAGTGTGTGGAGCAGCAGTGTGTGGAGCAGCAGCAGCAGTGTGTGGAGCGGCAGCAGCAGTGTGTGGAGCAGCAGTGTGTGGAGCGGCAGCAGCAGTGTGTGGAGCAGCAGCAGCAGTGTGTGGAGCAGCAGCAGCAGTGTGTGGAGCAGCAGCAGTGTGTGGAGCGGCAGCAGCAGTGTGTGGAGCAGTCTGCCGGCAGTGTGTGGAGCGGCAGCAGCAGTGTGTGGAGCAGCAGCAGCAGTGTGTGGAGCAGCAGCAGCAGTGTGTGGAGCAGTCTGCCGGCAGTGTGTGGAGCGGCAGCAGCAGTGTGTGGAGCAGCAGCAGTGTGTGGAGCAGCAGCAGCAGTGTGTGGAGCAGCAGCAGCAGTGTGTGGAGCAGTCTGCCGGCAGTGTGTGGAGCAGCAGCAGCAGTGTGTGGAGCAGCAGCAGCAGTGTGTGGAGCAGCAGTGTGTGGAGCGGCAGCAGCAGTGTGTGGAGCGGCAGCAGCAGTGTGTGGAGCAGCAGCAGCAGTGTGTGGAGCAGCAGCAGCAGTGTGTGGAGCAGTCTGCCGGCAGTGTGTGGAGCGGCAGCAGCAGTGTGTGGAGCAGCAGCAGCAGTGTGTGGAGCAGCAGCAGCAGTGTGTGGAGCAGTCTGCCGGCAGTGTGTGGAGCGGCAGCAGCAGTGTGTGGAGCAGCAGCAGTGTGTGGAGCAGCAGCAGCAGTGTGTGGAGCAGCAGCAGCAGTGTGTGGAGCAGTCTGCCGGCAGTGTGTGGAGCAGCAGCAGCAGTGTGTGGAGCAGCAGCAGCAGTGTGTGGAGCAGCAGCAGCAGTGTGTGGAGCAGTCTGCCGGCAGTGTGTGGCGCGGCAGCAGCAGTGAGCAGCAGCAGCAGTGTGTGGAGCAGTCTGCCGGCAGTGTGTGGAGCAGCAGCAGTGTGTGGAGCAGCAGTGTGTGGAGCAGCAGTGTGTGGAGCAGCAGCAGCAGTGTGTGGAGCAGCAGTGTGTGGAGCAGCAGCAGCAGTGTGTGGAGCAGCAGCAGCAGTGTGTGGAGCAGTCTGCCGGCAGTGTGTGGAGCAGTCTGCCGGCAGTGTGTGGAGCAGCAGCAGCAGTGTGTGGAGCAGTCTGCCGGCAGTGTGTGGAGCAGCAGCAGTGTGTGGAGCAGCAGCAGTGTGTGGAGCAGCAGCAGCAGTGTGTGGAGCAGCAGCAGTGTGTGGAGCAGCAGCAGCAGTGTGTGGAGCAGCAGCAGCAGTGTGTGGAGCAGCAGCAGCAGTGTGTGGAGCAGCAGTGTGTGGAGCAGCAGCAGCAGTGTGTGGAGCAGCAGCAGCAGTGTGTGGAGCAGCAGTGTGTGGAGCAGCAGCAGCAGTGTGTGGAGCAGCAGTGTGTGGAGCAGCAGTGTGTGGAGCAGCAGCAGCAGTGTGTGGAGCAGCAGCAGTGTGTGGAGCAGCAGTGTGTGGAGCAGCAGCAGCAGTGTGTGGAGCAGCAGTGTGTGGAGCAGCAGCAGCAGTGTGTGGAGCAGCAGTGTGTGGAGCAGCAGCAGCAGTGTGTGGAGCAGCAGTGTGTGGAGCAGCAGTGTGTGGAGCAGCAGCAGTGTGTGGAGCAGCAGCAGCAGTGTGTGGAGCAGCAGCAGTGTGTGGAGCAGCAGCAGCAGTGTGTGGAGCAGCAGTGTGTGGAGCAGCAGCAGCAGTGTGTGGAGCAGCAGTGTGTGGAGCAGCAGTGTGTGGAGCAGCAGCAGCAGTGTGTGGAGCAGCAGTGTGTGGAGCAGCAGCAGCAGTGTGTGGAGCAGCAGTGTGTGGAGCAGCAGTGTGTGGAGCAGCAGCAGCAGTGTGTGGAGCAGCAGTGTGTGGAGCAGCAGTGTGTGGAGCAGCAGCAGCAGTGTGTGGAACAGCAGCAGCAGTGTGTGGAGCAGCAGCAGCAGTGTGTGGAACAGCAGCAGCAGTGTGTGGAGCAGCAGCAGCAGTGTGTGGAGCAGCAGTGTGTGGAGCAGCAGTGTGTGGAGCAGCAGTGTGTGGAGCAGCAGCAGTGTGTGGAGCAGCAGTGTGTGGAGCAGCAGTGTGTGGAGCAGCAGTGTGTGGAGCAGCAGCAGCAGTGTGTGGAGCAGCAGTGTGTGGAGCAGCAGTGTGTGGAGCAGTCTGCCGGCAGTGCTGGCACTAACATGACGAAGCTGGAGATCATCACTGCACTCTGAATGTCCTCAGTCATGCCTGTGGTTCCTCCTCTCTGAAGTTGGTGTAAATCTCTCAGATCCGCCTCCAACAGCTGAGACCTGCGATTCCCCACATCTCCTCTCTGAGGCTTCATACTAATCATTTACATATATTATGATGTCAGACCCACCCACCAAGTTTCATTCCTGTAGGTTCTTTCATTCTGGGTGGAGATATTATTTATTGATCAGGGTTTGGGTTGAATTCTGCCTGAAATAATGTGTACCAATTAACTAACCAATTACTAGTGTGTATTTTAAAGTGTAAAGTAACTATTTAAAGTGTGTGTATATGTGTGTGTATTTGTGTGTGTGTTGCAGGGCGATATAGAGGTGGAGAGTGAACTGGTGTTTAAACTGGCTGCACACACTCTACAGGTGAGAACAGTCTGAAGTGAGCGTTACAAGTGTTACAAATAACGAACGTTGAAGCAGGTTCAAGTGTGAACAGGTTAAGGCAGGTGTGAACAGATTAAGGCTGGTGTGAACAGGTTAAGGCAGGTGTGAAGAGGCTATAGCAGGTGTGAACAGGTTAAGGCTGGTGTGAACAGGTTAAGGCAGGTCTGAACAGGTTAAGGCTGGTGTGAACAGGTTAAGGCAGGTGTGAACAGGTTAAGGCAGGTGTGAACAGGTTAAGGCTGGTGTGAACAGGTTAAGGCAGGTGTGAACAGGTTAAGGCAGTTGTGAACAGGTTAAGGCAGGTGTGAACAGGTTAAGGCTGGTGTGAACTGGCTATAGCAGGTGTGAACAGATTAAGGCTGGTGTAAACAGGTTAAGACATGTGTAAACAGGTTAAGGCTGGTGTGAACAGGTTAAGGCAGGTGTGAACAGGTTAAGACATGTGTAAACAGGTTAAGGCTGGTGTGAACAGGTTAAGGCAGGTGTGAACAGGTTAAGGCAGGTGTGAACAGGTTAAGGCTGGTGTGAACAGGTAAAGGCAGTTGTGAACAGGTTAAGGCAGTTGTGAACATGTTAAGGCAGGTGTGAACAGGTTAAGGCTGGTGGTGAACAGATTAAGGCAGGTGTGAACAGGCTAGGGCAGGTGTGAACAGGTTAAGGTAGGCGTGAACAGGTTCAATCAGGTGTGAAAAGTGCAGGTGTGTTCAGTGTCTGAAGGTTTTTTTTATAATTACAGGAAGCTAAAGGTGATTTCAGCAGGTGAGTAAATCCAGACTCCTCACCTCTCACTGTATGCAGTGATGACTGTGATGATTGTGATGTTGCAGTGATGATGGTGATACATGTGATGTTGCAGTGATTATTGTGATGACTGTGATGTTGCAGTGATGATTGTGATGTTGCAGTGATGATTGTGAAGGTGCAGTGATGATTGTGATAATTGTGATGTTGCAGTAATAATTGTGATGATTGTGATGTTGCAGTGATGATTGTGATGTTGCAGTGATGATTGTGATGATTGTGATGTAGCAATGATTGTGATGTTGCAGTGATGATTGTGATGCAGCGATGATTGTGATGTTGCAGTGATGATTGTAATATTTGTGATGTTGCAGTGATGATTGTGATGTTGCAGTGATGATTGTGATGTTGCAGTGATGATTGTGATGTTGCAGTGATGATTGTGATGATTGTGATGTTGCAGTGATGATGGTGATACATGTGATGTTGCAGTGATTATTGTGATGATTGCGATGTCGCAGTGATGATTGTGATGATTGTGATGCTGCAGTGATGATTGTGATGATTGTGATGTTGCAGTGATGATTGTGATGTTGCGGTGATGATTGTGATGTTGCTGTGATGATTGTGATGATTGTGATGTTGCAGTGATGATTGTGATGATTGTGATGTTGCAGTGATGATTGTGATGTTGCAGTGATGATTGTGATTATTGTGATGTTGCAGTGATGATTGTGATGTTGCGGTGATGATTGTGATGATTGTGATGTTGCTGTGATGATTGTGATGATTGTGATGTTGCAGTGATGATTGTGATGTTGCAGTGATGATTGTGATTATTGTGATGTTGCAGTGATGAGAGCTGCAGAGCGGATTTGAAGAAGCTTCCCACTCTCCCCACCAGAGTCCTGAAGGAGCATCCGTCTCTCGCCTACTGGTATCAAACAACCCACCCAATAATAATAATAATAATAATAATAATAATAATAAAAAGTGTGGAAAGGAAGGTAAAGTTTAAATGTTTAAGGAGGAATTTACACAATACTACCTTAAATTTAAGGTAGCTGATTAAACGCTGAAGCTGAAGCTGATTAAACGCTGCTGGTTCTGGTTAAACACTTTTGGTTAAATATGTCGAGAAATCTTTTCACCAACAGCTGGTTTATCCAGCAGCTCCTCCAATCACAGACAGTACAGAGAGAAGGGGCGGAGCTTTCTCTGAAGTACTGATGGAATGTTTTGGTTTACGATCATTTTACAGAAAACGTAGTTTAGATCAGTTTACCCAGCGAATCACATGATCAACCGCACACCTTCCACACCTTCACCTAATCTGCATATTACACCTGAGAAACGATTACCTGTAAACTCAATAAACTGTACACACACACACACTCATCACACACTATACACACACTATACACACACTCATCACACACTATACACACACTCATCACACACTATACACACACTCATCACACACTATACACACACTCATCACACACACACACACACTCATCACACACTATACACACACACTCATCACACACTATACACACACTCATCACACACTATACACACACTCATCACACACTATACACACACACTCATCACACACTATACACACACTCATCACACACTATACACACACTCATCACACACTATACACACACTCATCACACACACACACACACTCATCACACACTATACACACACTCATCACACACTATACACACACTCATCACACACTATACACACACTCATCACACACACACACACACTCATCACACACTATACACACACACTCATCACACACTATACACACACTCATCACACACTATACACACACTCATCACACACACACACACACTCATCACACACTATACACACACTCATCACACACTATACACACACTCATCACACACTATACACACACTCATCACACACTATACACACACTCATCACACACACACACACACACTCATCACACACTATACACACACACACTCATCACACACTATACACACACTCATCACACACTATACACACACTCATCACACACTATACACACACACATCACACACTATACACACACACACACACTCATCACACACTATACACACACACACACTCATCACACACACTCATCACACACTATACACACACTCATCACACACACACACACACTCATCACACACACACACACTCATCACACACTATACACACACTCATCACACACTATACACACACTCATCACACACACACACACACTCATCACACACTATACACACACTCATCACACACACACACATCACACACACACACTCATCACACACTATACACACTCATCACACACACACACACTTTACACACACACTCATCACACACTATACACACACTCATCACACACACACACTATACACACACACACACTATACACACACTATACAGACACGCACTCATCACACACACACACACACACACTATACACACACACACACACACTTTACACACTTTACACACACACACACACTCATCACACACAATCTATACACACACACACTGTGTGATGAGTGTGCGTGTGTACAGTGTGTGTGTGTGTGTGTATAGTGTGTGTGTGTGTGTAAAGTGTGTAAAGTGTGTGTGTGTGTGTGTGTGTATAGTGTGTGTGTGTGTGTGTGTAAAGTGTGTGTATAGTGAGTGTGTGTGTATAGTGTGTGTGTGTGTGTGTGTGTGTAAAGTGTGTGTGTGATGAGTGTGTGTGTGTAAAGTGTGTGTGTGTGTATAGTGTGTGTGTGTGTATAGTGTGTGTGTGTATAGTGTGTGTGTGTGTATAGTGTGTGTGTGTGTATAGTGTGTATAGTGTGTGTGTGTGTGTAGTGTGTGTGTGTATAGTGTGTGTGTGTATAGTGTGTGTGTGTGTATAGTTGTGAGTGTGTATAGTGTGTGTGTGTGTATAGTGTGTGTGTGTGTATAGTGTGTGTGTGTGTATAGTGTGTGTGTGTATAGTGTGTGTGTGTAGTGTGTGTGTGTGTATAGTGTGTGTGTGTATAGTGTGTGTGTGTGTATAGTGTGTGTGTGTGTATAGTGTGTGTGTGTATAGTGTGTGTGTGTGTATAGTGTGTGTGTGTGTATAGTGTGTGTGTGTGTATAGTGTGTGTATAGTGTGTGTGTGTATAGTGTGTGTGTGTATAGTGTGTGTGTGTAGTGTGTGTATAGTGTGTGTGTGTATAGTGTGTGTGTGTGTGTATAGTGTGTGTGTGTATAGTGTGTGTTGTGTGTAGTGTGTGTGTGTGTATAGTGTGTGTGTGTGTGTATAGTGTGTGTGTGTATAGTGTGTGTGTGTATAGTGTGTGTGTATAGTGTGTGTGTGCGTGTGTGTATAGTGTGTGTGTATAGTGTGTGTGTGTGTGTATAGTGTGTGTGTGTGTATAGTGTGTGTGTATAGTGTGTGTGTATAGTGTGTGTGTGTGTATAGTGTGTGTGTATAGTGTGTGTGTATAGTGTGTGTGTGTGTGTATAGTGTGTGTGTATAGTGTGTGTGTGTGTATAGTGTGTGTGTGTGTGTGTGTATAGTGTGTGTGTGTATAGTGTGTGTGTGTATAGTGTGTGTGTGTGTGTATAGTGTGTGTGTATAGTGTGTGTGTGTGTATAGTGTGTGTGTATAGTGTGTGTGTGTGTATAGTGAGTGTGTGTGTATAGTGTGTGTGTATAGTGTGTGTGTGTGTATAGTGTGTGTGTGTGTATAGTGTGTGTGTATAGTGTGTGTGTGTGTATAGTGTGTGTGTGTATAGTGTGTGTGTGTATAGTGTGTATAGTGTGTGTGTGTATAGTGTGTGTGTGTGTGTATAGTGTGTGTGTATAGTGTGAGTGTGTATAGTGTGTGTGTGTATAGTGTGTGTGTGTATAGTGTGTGTGTGTGTGTGTATAGTGTGTGTGTATAGTGTGTGTGTGTGTGTGTGTATAGTGTGTGTGTATAGTGTGAGTGTGTATAGTGTGTGTGTGTATAGTGTGTGTGTGTATAGTGTGTGTGTGTGTGTATAGTGTGTGTGTATAGTGTGAGTGTGTATAGTGTGTGTGTGTGTATAGTGTGTGTGTGTGTGTATAGTGTGTGTGTGTATAGTGTGTGTGTATAGTGTGAGTGTGTATAGTGTGTGTGTGTATAGTGTGTGTGTGTGTATAGTGTGTGTGTGTGTGTATAGTGTGTGTGTATAGTGTGAGTGTGTATAGTGTGTGTGTGTATAGTGTGTGTGTGTATAGTGTGTGTGTGTATAGTGTGAGTGTGTAGAGTGTGTGTGTGTATAGTGTGAGTGTGTATAGTGTGTGTGTGTATAGTGTGTGTGTGTGTATAGTGTGTGTGTGTATAGTGTGTGTGTGTATAGTGTGTGTGTGTGTATAGTGTGTGTGTGTATAGTGTGTGTGTGTGTATAGTGTGTGTATAGTGTGTGTGTGTATAGTGTGTGTGTATTGTGTGTGTGTGTATAGTGTGTGTGTGTGTATAGTGTGTGTGTATAGTGTGTGTGTGTATAGTGTGTGTGTATAGTGTGTGTGTGTGTATAGTGTGTGTGTGTATAGTGTGTGTGTGTATAGTGTGTGTGTATAGTGTGTGTGTGTGTGTGTGTATAGTGTGTGTGTATAGTGTGAGTGTGTATAGTGTGTGTGTATAGTGTGTGTGTGTAGTGTGTGTGTATAGTGTGTGTGTGTATAGTGTGTGTGTGTGTATAGTGTGAGTGTGTATAGTGTGTGTGTGTGTATAGTGTGTGTGTATAGTGTGTATAGTGTGTGTGTGTATAGTGTGTGTATATAGTGTGTATAGTGTGTGTGTGTATAGTGTGTGTGTATAGTGTGTGTGTGTATAGTGTGTGTGTATAGTGTGTGTGTATAGTGTGTGTGTGTGTATAGTGTGTGTGTGTGTATAGTGTGTGTGTGTGTGTATAGTGTGAGTGTGTATAGTGTGTGTGTGTATAGTGTGTGTGTGTATAGTGTGTGTATAGTGTGTGTATATAGTGTGTGTGTGTATAGTGTGTGTGTGTATAGTGTGTGTGTGTGTGTATAGTGTGTGTGTGTGTATAGTGTGAGTGTGTATAGTGTGTGTGTGTGTATAGTGTGTGTGTATAGTGTGTGTATAGTGTGTGTATAGTGTGAGTGTGTATAGTGTGTGTGTGTATAGTGTGTGTGTGTATAGTGTGTGTATAGTGTGTGTGTGTGTATAGTGTGTGTGTGTATAGTGTGAGTGTGTATAGTGTGTGTATAGTGTGTGTGTGTGTATAGTGTGAGTGTGTATAGTGTGTGTGTGTGTATAGTGTGTGTGTGTGTATAGTGTGTGTGTATATAGTGTGTGTGTATATAGTGTGTATAGTGTGTGTGTGTATAGTGTGTGTGTATAGTGTGTGAGTGTGTATAGTGTGTGTGTGTGTATAGTGTGTGTGTATAGTGTGTGTGTGTGTATAGTGTGTGTGTGTACTGTGTGTGTGTGTGTATAGTGTGTGTGTGTGTAGTGTGTGTGTGTATAGTGTGTGTGTGTGTATAGTGTGTGTGTGTATAGTGTATAGTGTGTGTGTGTATAGTGTGTGTGTGTATAGTGTGTGTGTGTATAGTGTGAGTGTGTATAGTGTGTGTGTGTAACCGTGTGTTTATAGTGTGAGTGTGTATAGTGTGTGTGTGTAACCGTGTGTGTATAGTGTGTGTGTGTGTGTATAGTGTGTGTGTATAGTGTGTGTGTGTGTATAGTGTGTGTGTGTGTATAGTGTGTGTGTGTGTATAGTGTGTGTGTGTGTGTATAGTGTGTGTGTGTATAGTGTGTGTGTGTATAGTGTGTGTGTGTGTGTATAGTGTGTGTGTGTATAGTGTGTGTGTGTGTATATTGTGTGTGTGTATAGTGTGTGTGTGTATAGTGTGTGAGTGTGTATAGTGTGTGTGTGTGTATAGTGTGTGTGTGTGTGTGTGTGTGTATAGTGTGTGAGTGTGTATAGTGTGTGTGTATAGTGTGTGTGTGTATAGTGTGTGTGTGTGTATAGTGTGTGTGTGTGTATAGTGTGTGTGTATAGTGTGTGTGTGTATAGTGTGTGTGTGTATAGTGTGTGTGTGTATAGTGTGTGTGTGTGTATAGTGTGTGTGTGTATAGTGTGTGTGTGTGTATAGTGTGTGTGTGTGTATAGTGTGTGTGTGTATAGTGTGTGTGTGTGTATAGTGTGTGTGTGTGTATAGTGTGTGTGTGTGTATAGTGTGTGTGTGTGTATAGTGTGTGTGTGTATAGTGTGTGTGTGTGTGTATAGTGTGTGTGTGTGTGTGTGTGTGTATAGTGTGTGTGTGTGTATAGTGTGTGTGTATAGTGTGTGTGTATAGTGTGTGTGTGTATAGTGTGTGTATAGTGTGTGTGTATAGTGTGTGTGTATAGTGTGTGTGTGTATAGTGTGTGTGTGTGTATAGTGTGTGTGTGTGTATAGTGTGTGTGTGTATAGTGTGTGTGTGTATAGTGTGTGTGTGTGTGTATAGTGTGTGTGTGTGTATAGTGTGTGTGTGTATAGTGTGTGTGTGTGTATAGTGTGTGTGTGTGTATAGTGTGTGTGTGTATAGTGTGTGTGTATAGTGTGTGTGTGTGTGTGTGTGTATAGTGTGTGAGTGTGTATAGTGTGTGTGTGTGTGTATAGTGTGTGAGTGTGTATAGTGTGTGTGTATAGTGTGTGTGTGTATAGTGTGTGAGTGTGTATAGTGTGTGTGTATAGTGTGTGTGTGTATAGTGTGTGTGTGTGTATAGTGTGTGTGTGTATAGTGTGTGTGTGTATAGTGTGTGTGTGTATAGTGTGTGTGTGTGTATAGTGTGTGTGTGTGTATAGTGTGTGTGTGTATAGTGTGTGTGTGTGTATAGTGTGTGTGTGTGTATAGTGTGTGTGTGTATAGTGTGTGTGTGTGTGTGTATAGTGTGTGTGTGTGTATAGTGTGTGTGTGTGTATAGTGTGTGTGTGTGTATAGTGTGTGTGTGTATAGTGTGTGTGTGTGTATAGTGTGTGTGTGTGTAGTGTGTGTGTGTATAGTGTGTGTGTGTATAGTGTGTGTGTGTATAGTGTGTGTGTGTATAGTGTGTGTGTGTGTATAGTGTGTGTGTGTGTATAGTGTGTGTGTGTATAGTGTGTGTGTGTATAGTGTGTGTGTGTATAGTGTGTGTGTGTGTATAGTGTGTGTGTGTGTATAGTGTGTGTGTGTGTATAGTGTGTGTGTGTATAGTGTGTGTGTGTATAGTGTGTGTGTGTATAGTGTGAGTGTGTATAGTGTGTGTGTGTATAGTGTGTGTGTGTATAGTGTGTGTGTGTAGTGTGTGTGTGTGTATAGTGTGAGTGTGTATAGTGTGAGTGTGTATAGTGTGAGTGTGTATAGTGTGTGTGTGTATAGTGTGAGTGTGTGTGTGTAGTGTGTGTGTATAGTGTGAGTGTGTATAGTGTGTGTGTGTGTATAGTGTGAGTGTGTATAGTGTGTGTGTGTGTATAGTGTGTGTGTGTATAGTGTGTGTGTGTATAGTGTGAGTGTGTATAGTGTGAGTGTGTATAGTGTGAGTGTGTATAGTGTGAGTGTGTATAGTGTGTGTGTGTGTATAGTGTGTGTGTGTATAGTGTGTGTGTGTATAGTGTGTGTGTGTGTATAGTGTGTGTGTGTATAGTGTGTGTGTGTATAGTGTGTGTGTGTATAGTGTGAGTGTGTATAGTGTGAGTGTGTATAGTGTGTGTGTGTATAGTGTGTGTGTGTGTATAGTGTTGTGTGTATAGTGTGAGTGTGTATAGTGTGAGTGTGTATAGTGTGTGTGTGTGTGTATAGTGTGTGTGTGTATAGTGTGAGTGTGTATAGTGTGAGTGTGTATAGTGTGAGTGTGTATAGTGTGAGTGTGTATAGTGTGTGTGTGTATAGTGTGAGTGTGTAGTGTGTGTGTATAGTGTGAGTGTGTATAGTGTGTGTGTGTATAGTGTGAGTGTGTATAGTGTGTGTGTGTATAGTGTGAGTGTGTATAGTGTGAGTGTGTATAGTGTGAGTGTGTATAGTGTGAGTGTGTATAGTGTGAGTGTGTATAGTGTGAGTGTGTATAGTGTGTGTGTGTATAGTGTGAGTGTGTAGTGTGTGTGTATAGTGTGAGTGTGTATAGTGTGTGTGTGTATAGTGTGAGTGTGTATAGTGTGTGTGTGTATAGTGTGTGTGTGTATAGTGTGAGTGTGTAGTGTGTGTGTATAGTGTGAGTGTGTATAGTGTGAGTGTGTATAGTGTGAGTGTGTATAGTGTGAGTGTGTAGTGTGTGTGTATAGTGTGAGTGTGTATAGTGTGAGTGTGTAGTGTGTGTGTATAGTGTGAGTGTGTATAGTGTGTGTGTGTATAGTGTGAGTGTGTAGTGTGTGTGTATAGTGTGAGTGTGTAGTGTGTGTGTATAGTGTGAGTGTGTATAGTGTGTGTGTGTAGTGTGTGTGTATAGTGTGAGTGTGTATAGTGTGTGTGTGTAGTGTGTGTGTATAGTGTGAGTGTGTATAGTGTGAGTGTGTATAGTGTGTGTGTGTATAGTGTGAGTGTGTAGTGTGTGTGTATAGTGTGAGTGTGTATAGTGTGTGTGTGTATAGTGTGAGTGTGTATAGTGTGAGTGTGTATAGTGTGAGTGTGTATAGTGTGAGTGTGTAGTGTGTGTGTATAGTGTGTGTGTGTATAGTGTGAGTGTGTAGTGTGTGTGTATAGTGTGAGTGTGTATAGTGTGTGTGTGTATAGTGTGAGTGTGTATAGTGTGAGTGTGTATAGTGTGAGTGTGTATAGTGTGAGTGTGTAGTGTGTGTGTATAGTGTGTGTGTGTATAGTGTGAGTGTGTAGTGTGTGTGTATAGTGTGAGTGTGTATAGTGTGAGTGTGTATAGTGTGAGTGTGTAGTGTGTGTGTATAGTGTGTGTGTGTATAGTGTGAGTGTGTAGTGTGTGTGTATAGTGTGAGTGTGTAGTGTGTGTGTATAGTGTGTGTGTGTATAGTGTGAGTGTGTAGTGTGTGTGTATAGTGTGAGTGTGTTATAGTGTGAGTGTGTATAGTGTGTGTGTGTAGTGTGTGTGTATAGTGTGAGTGTGTATAGTGTGTGTGTGTAGTGTGTGTGTATAGTGTGAGTGTGTATAGTGTGTGTGTGTGTATAGTGTGAGTGTGTATAGTGTGTGTGTGTGTATAGTGTGTGTGTGTATAGTGTGTGTGTGTGTGTGTATAGTGTGTGTGTGTAACCGTGTGTGTATAGTGTGTGTGTGTGTATAGTGTGTGTATAGTGTGTGTGTGTGTGTATAGTGTGAGTGTGTATAGTGTGTGTGTGTAGTGTGTGTGTATAGTGTGAGTGTGTATAGTGTGTGTGTGTAGTGTGTGTGTATAGTGTGAGTGTGTATAGTGTGTGTGTGTGTATAGTGTGAGTGTGTATAGTGTGTGTGTGTGTATAGTGTGTGTGTGTATAGTGTGTGTGTGTGTGTGTATAGTGTGTGTGTGTAACCGTGTGTGTATAGTGTGTGTGTGTGTATAGTGTGTGTGTGTGTATAGTGTGTGTGTGTGTATAGTGTGTGTGTGTATAGTGTGTGTGTGTAACCGTGTGTGTATAGTGTGTGTGTGTGTATAGTGTGTGTGTGTGTATAGTGTGTGAGTGTGTATAGTGTGTGTGTGTGTATAGTGTGTGTGTGTATAGTGTGTGTGTGTATAGTGTGTGTGTGTGTATAGTGTGTGAGTGTGTATAGTGTGTGTGTGTATAGTGTGTGTGTGTATAG
This sequence comes from Astyanax mexicanus, assembly GCF_023375975.1. Classification (NCBI taxonomy): domain Eukaryota; kingdom Metazoa; phylum Chordata; class Actinopteri; order Characiformes; family Acestrorhamphidae; genus Astyanax; species Astyanax mexicanus. Next base: position 52,537,828 of record NC_064420.1, read on the forward strand.
TGTGTGTGTGTAACCGTGTGTGTGTGTAGTGTGTGTGTGTGTATAGTGTGTGTGTGTGTAGTGTGTGTGTGTAACCGTGTGTGTATCTCTGCAGTGAGGAGCGAGTGGTGGAACAGTATAAGATGTTGAGGGGCGTGTCCAGGGGTCAGGCCATCGTCCAGTGAGTATTACAGTACCTTCATTTGGCCAGTAGAGGCACTGCAGACACTAATGTAGCTAACAGTTAATGTACTATATTAAACTATATATAAATATAATATACTATACTCTAACCCAGTTAGCTCTGGAGCTACAAAGCTAATGTAGCTAAGAAGCAATGGGATCTAAGACCCCATTATTTAGCAGAGGCGCTAGGTATATGTAGCTATATTAGTATAGCAGCTCCAGTGCTAAGTCGTGCATCAGCTGGATGTGTGTTTAATGTGATTGGCTGTGGGTGGCTGTGATTGGCTGTGTGAATAACAGTGGTGCTGTGTTTCAGGTACCTGAGCCTGGTGGAGGCGCTGCCCACATACGGAGTTCACTATTACGAAGTGAAGGTAATTAATAATATCAGGGTTCAGATCAATACTCTAATCACACTTTCCAAAACCACAGAACCCGATTGGGTGAGCTCACTCTGCTGATCAATATCTGCTCTTAACTCGAGATTCTCCAGATTAGTTTTAGATTTGTTCTAATCTGAAGCTGTTGTTACTCCGGGCTCGTTTGGGTCAGAACCATGATCTGGAAGAACCAAAACTCGCTCTGACCAGTAGATCCGGTCCCGGTCTGTATCAGCTGATCCGTGATCCGGTTGGTTTACAGTGTGAAACTTTTTATTGGACGTTTCTGATATTATTCAAATCAATTACAGGAAGTTTATAGAGTCAGAGAGCAGTATGGGTACAACAGATTACAGTGCTGGTGATTCTGTATCTACTGTAACTGTAGATTAATTACAGAGCAGTACGGGTACAACAGATTACAGTGCTGGTGATTCTGTATCTACTGTAACTGTAGATTAATTACAGAGCAGTATGGGTACAACAGATTACAGTGCTGGTGATTCTGTATCTACTGTAACTGTAGATTAATTACAGAGCAGTATGGGTACAACAGATTACGGTGCTTGTGATTCTGTATCTACTGTAACTGTAGATTAATTACAGAGCAGTACGGGTACAACAGATTACGGCGCTGGTGATTCTGTATCTACTGTAACTGTAGATTAATTACAGAGCAGTACGGGTACAACAGATTACGGCGCTGGTGATTCTGTATCTACTGTAACTGTAGATTAATTACAGAGCAGTACGGGTACAACAGATTACGGCGCTGGTGATTCTGTATCTACTGTAACTGTAGATTACTTACAGAGCAGTACGGGTACAACAGATTACGGCGCTGGTGATTCTGTATCTACTGTAACTGTAGATTAATTACAGAGCAGTACGGGTACAACAGATTACAGTGCTGGTGATTCTGTATCTACTGTAACTGTAGATTAATTACAGAGCAGTACGGGTACAACAGATTACAGTGCTGGTGATTCTGTATCTACTGTAACTGTAGATTAATTACAGAGCAGTACGGGTACAACAGATTACGGTGCTGGTGATTCTGTATCTACTGTAACTGTAGATTAATTACAGAGCAGTATGGGTACAACAAATTACGGTGCTGGTGATTCTGTATCTACTGTAACTGTAGATTAATTACAGAGCAGTACGGGTACAACAGATTACGGTGCTGGTGATTCTGTATCTACTGTAACTGTAGATTAATTACAGAGCAGTACGGGTACAACAGATTACGGTGCTGGTGATTCTGTATCTACTGTAACTGTAGATTAATTACAGAGCAGTACGGGTACAACAGATTACAGTGCTGGTGATTCTGTATCTACTGTAACTGTGGATTAATTACAGAGCAGTACGGGTACAACAGATTACAGTGCTGGTGATTCTGTATCTACTGTACCTGTAGATTAATTACAGAGCAGTACGGGTACAACAGATTACAGTGCTGGTGATTCTGTATCTACTGTAACTGTAGATTAATTACAGAGCAGTACGGGTACAACAGATTACGGTGCTGGTGATTCTGTATCTACTGTAACTGTAGATTAATTACAGAGCAGTACGGGTACAACAGATTACAGTGCTGGTGATTCTGTATCTACTGTAACTTTAGATTAATTACAGAGCAGTATGGGTACAACAGATTACAGTGCTGGTGATTCTGTATCTACTGTAACTGTAGATTAATTACAGAGCAGTACGGGTACAACAGATTACAGTGCTGGTGATTCTGTATCTACTGTAACTGTAGATTAATTACAGAGCAGTACGGGTACAACAGATTACGGTGCTGGTGATTCTGTATCTACTGTAACTGTAGATTAATTACAGAGCAGTACGGATACAACAGATTACGGTGCTGGTGATTCTGTATCTACTGTAACTGTAGATTAATTACAGAGCAGTACGGATACAACAGATTACGGTGCTGGTGATTCTGTATCTACTGTAACTGTAGATTAATTACAGAGCAGTACGGGTACAACAGATTACAGTGCTGGTGATTCTGTATCTACTGTAACTGTGGATTAATTACAGAGCAGTACGGGTACAACAGATTACAGTGCTGGTGATTCTGTATCTACTGTACCTGTAGATTAATAACAGAGCAGTACGGGTACAACAGATTACAGTGCTGGTGATTCTGTATCTACTGTAACTGTAGATTAATTACAGAGCAGTACGGGTACAACAGATTACAGTGCTGGTGATTCTGTATCTACTGTAACTGTAGATTAATTACAGAGCAGTACGGGTACAACAGATTACAGTGCTGGTGATTCTGTATCTACTGTAACTGTAGATTAATTACAGAGCAGTACGGGTACAACAGATTACAGTGCTGGTGATTCTGTATCTACTGTAACTGTAGATTAATTACAGAGCAGTACGGGTACAACAGATTACAGTGCTGGTGATTCTGTATCTACTGTAACTGTAGATTAATTACAGAGCAGTACGGGTACAACAGATTACAGTGCTGGTGATTCTGTATCTACTGTAACTGTAGATTAATTACAGAGCAGTACGGGTACAACAGATTACAGTGCTGGTGATTCTGTATCTACTGTAACTGTAGATTAATTACAGAGCAGTACAGGTACAACAGATTACAGTGCTGGTGATTCTGTATCTACTGTAACTGTAGATTAATTACAGAGCAGTACGGGTACAACAGATTACGGCGCTGGTGATACTGTATCTACTGTAACTGTAGATTAATTACAGAGCAGTACGGGTACAACAGATTACAGTGCTGGTGATTCTGTATCTACTGTAACTGTAGATTAATTACAGAGCAGTACAGGTACAACAGATTACAGTGCTGGTGATTCTGTATCTACTGTAACTGTAGATTAATTACAGAGCAGTACGGGTACAACAGATTACGGTGCTGGTGATTCTGTATCTACTGTAACTGTAGATTAACTTTTATTTATAAACACTAATTAAAGGAATCTGAGGGGAATCTTTTACTCATTCTGCTGCAGGATAAACCTGCACTCCAAGAATAGAGACGCATTCTGGCAAGAAACACAATTTATCACAACATCTGGCACCCGACAACATTCTATGTCCCAATCAGTGTGAAGTATAGAGAGACTCCGCCCACATGGGTGATGGCGATAGGATGTAGTAAAGTTGTTTAGTCTCAGTCACTAAACTGCAGTGTGAAACTGAAACTAACTGTACTAAATACAGAACAGAATCCCTATTTTAGGTATGAAAACTCGCTGAGGTGGTAAATCCAAACAATTAATATTTTATATGTGTATTCTTGTGTGTTTGTGATATATATATTTTCTAACATTTTCTCTTTGTGTGTGTGTGTGTGTGTGTGTGTGTGTGCAGGATAAGCAGGGAATGCCGTGGTGGTTGGGGATCAGTTATAAGGGAATCGGGCAGTACGACATCCAGGATAAAATAAAACCCAGACGGGTACGTCCGCTGTCGCTGCGCTAATATCACATCTATACATCACATCCTGTTACTGTTACATCACATCCTGTTACTGTTACCCCAGGTATCCCAGGTGGATTACATGGGTTCCTGGGTGGTTTGCATGGTGTTGCAAATTGAGGTGAATATTGTAGTTTGTAATCACTACAGTATCACAGATTGTTGCTATGGTATTGATATGGTGTTGCTATGGTGACGATTAGCTTCAGTGTTGTGGTTTATATGGAAGATGTGGACTCGTTTCTGATCTGTCCTACATTACATAAATCTCTTTCATTTAGAATAAAGAAGGTTCGGTTCCGTGTGATTCGGTTCCGTGCGGTTCGGTTCTGTTAGAGTGTATCAGTGCAGGATTGTCCATAAACTTGTTTATTACATCATCAACAGACTGGAAGAGAAAGACGGAGTGTCTGTATGTGTGTGTGTGTGGGGGGGGTGTGTGTGTGTGTGTGTGTGTGTGGGGTGTGTGTGTATAGCGTGTGTGTGAGAGTGTGTGTGTGTGTGCGTGTGTGCGTGTGTGTGTGTGTATAGTGTGTGTATGTGTGCGTGTGTGTGTGGGGTGTGTGTGTGTGTGGGGTGTGTGTGGGGGGTGTGTGTGTGTGTGTGTGTGTGTGTGGGGTGTGTGTGTATAGCGTGTGTGTGAGAGTGTGT